>NC_056729.1:695760011-696060011 GCF_019279795.1 Protopterus annectens | reverse complement strand
CATATGTTATCCGCTTTCACTAGCCTGGGGAGCAATCATGGCACTGCCAACTTTGCTTGAGATGTTGCCTGATGAGGTCTTTAAAGGAGGCTTTGGAAGAAGAGGGGGAAGAATGTGGTAACCCCTACAAGGGAAAAATCTGGAGGCCAGATGATGCAGGTTGCCTAGGAGCAGCTCAATGACTAGGCAGAGGAGCAGATAGAAAATTTAAGTGGGTGCTGGTTGGAGACATCTCACCCTTCTTTTTAACTGAGAACATCCTCTCCAAAACACTGAAGGCTGAGAGTGAAGTGTGCCCCTTGGATATGAGGGTCTCAGATCCAATGACATTGAAGACAAACCCGGAAACCAAAGAGACCATGCCGAGACTTGATGTTGAGATCTGAGCTGAGCTCCCCAGAGGGATTGACAATCCCAAGACTGGAAATGTTGACTCTGACCTCAAATCTCCAGACTCAACATCATGGCTCTGAGGTGCCAAGTGCCCTGAGCAAGTCAGGGTGAAACTACCAAGGAACATGATGTATCTGATGACTGCCAGGCTGTCAGATCCAATCCAGTGGGTGGAAAGTCCACCGACCCCAAAGACCTCATATCCGAAGGGGCCAAGGGAGGAAATCTGAAAGATGGAGCCGAGGGTTCCAGAGTTTGTGTTGGACCAGCAGGGATAAGGACTAATTGCATCAATGCCTGTAAAAAGGACTACATCAGCTGCTGCATTCCTGACCTTTTGATACTGCTCACTGACCATGATGACTGGACAGATGAGGCCACTGAAGACATCTTCTAGGGTCTACATGAAGATGACCCCCACAAGTCATATCCAAGCCGGAGAAGCTCTGAATCTCTGTAGAAATGGGGAGGATTTTGGTTGAACAAGCAGGAAGAATACCAGAGAAAAGGGGAATGCTGTCCTGCCCA
The DNA here is from genome assembly GCF_019279795.1 of Protopterus annectens. Classification (NCBI taxonomy): domain Eukaryota; kingdom Metazoa; phylum Chordata; order Ceratodontiformes; family Protopteridae; genus Protopterus; species Protopterus annectens. The sequence goes on along the minus strand of NC_056729.1, from coordinate 696,059,090 downwards.
AAGTTGTCCCTTTTACCAGAAAAGGAGTGGGTATGCCCAGGATGGAATAAGCTTTCCAAGCAGCTTTTGGCAACAAAGATGATCAGAACCAAAGCCAGAGATGAAGTACCCTTTGAGGCCAAAAGCAGAGGGATGTTTAGACCTTTTGAACCCAAAGGAGTCAGTCCAAGGTGGAATTCAAGGAAGACCTCTTGCACTTTGTCCTGGAGTGCTTGAAGTCTGGTGGCCGCTGCTTCTCAGATCCAGTCTTGGGATCCAGGGAAGAGGCCTTAGAAAAAAGAGAGGAAGTGGATGGCAAATGCCCCTTAAGTATGAGCTTGGCCTAGCACTCATTAAGGGTATGAGAGGCAAAGTTCTTGCAGACAGAACAACCAGAGTCTAAATGCTCCAGACTCAAGTAATAAACACATTTAAGGTTTGAATCCTGTGACAGCAGTTTATACTTACAGGTGATGGACTTTTTAAACCCCTTGTCCACCCCTGTTAAATGCCAGGTTTTTGTGATATAAAAAATGAGACCACAATAAATCTTTTTAAAACTTTTCCCACCTTTAATTACAGCATTCAGTCTTCTTGGGTAGGAGTCTTTCAGCCTGGCACATCTTGACGTGGCAATATTTGCCCACTCTTCCTTGCAAAAGAGCTCCAAATCTGTCAGATTGCGAGGCCATCTCTTGTGCACAGCCCTCTTCAGGTCACCCCACAGATATTCTATTGGATTTAGGTCTGGGCTATGGCTGGGCCATTCAAAATTTAAATTTTCTTCTGGTGAAGCCATTCCTTTGTTGATTTGGATGCATGCTTGGGGTCATTGTCATGTTGAAAGGTGAAATTCCTCTTCATCTTCAGCTTTCTAGCAGATGCTTGAAGGTTTTGGGCCAAAAGTGACTGGTATTTGGAACTGTTCATAATTCTCTCCACCTTGACTAAAGCCCCAGTTCCAGCTGAAGAAAAGCAACCCCAAAGCATGATACTGCCACCACCATGCTTCAGCGTGGGTATGGTGTTCGTTTGGTGATGCAAAGTGTTGTTTTTGTGCCAAACTTACCTTTTGGAATTGTGGCCAAAAAGTTCAACCTTGGTCTCATCAGACCATAACACATTTTCCCACATGCTTTTGGCACACGATGTATTGTTTTGCAAATTTTAGCTGAGTCTGGATGTTTTTCTATGTAAGAAATGGCTTCTGTCTTGCAACCCTACCCCACAGTCCAGACATATGGAGAATACGGGAGATTATTGTCACATGTAGTACGCAACCAGCTCCTGCCAGAAATTCCTGCAGCTCCTTCAGTGTTGCTGTAGGTTGCTTGGCAGCCTCCCTGACCAGTTTTTGTCTTGTCTTTTCATCAGTTTTGTAGGGATGTCCAGTTCTTTGCAACATCACTGTTGTCCCATATTTTCTCCAGTTTTTGATGACTGTCTTCACTGTGTTCCATGGTATATCCAATGCTGTGGACATTTTTTGCACCCTTCTCCTGACTGATACCTTTCAACAATGAGATTCCTTTGATGCTTTGTAAGCTCTCTGAGAACCATGGCTTTTGCTGTAGTAGGCAAATGAGGAAATGTCAGGAAAATTCTACTAGGACAGCTGAACTTTATTTGGGGTTAATCAGAGTCTCTTTAATTGATGGCAGGTGTGTACCCAAGAAGACTGAATGCTGTAATTAAATCAAAAGGTGCTTCAACAAAGTATTACTTTAAGGGTGTGCACACACAACAAAGTTTTAGTTTAAGGGTGTGCACACTTATGCAACCAGAGTATTGTACCTTTTTTATCTTTGATATTTTTTCCCCCAACAGATTTTTCAATTGAATTATACAAGTTATAGGTCACACTAAATGTGGGAAAAGTTTTGAAACAATTTATTGTGGTCTCATTTTTTATATCACAAAAACCTGGCATTTTAACAGGGGTGTGTAAACTTTATATATATATATATATATATATATATATATATATATATATATATATATATATATACTCATGAGTTGTTTCTTTGTGCTTGCTGTAGCTATTTTATATTATATATGTACTTGTCATTCTTGCAGCCTTTTTACCCACACCTCCACTGAAAATGGGATCCATGGCCAAGTGGACTACCCTAGTAAACAAATGCAAATAAATAAATAACTTCCCATACACTCATTTTCCTAAACAGATGCTTTACTTCTTTACTGTCCTTTCCTTCAAGTTGAAAGTTCTCTATTTCTGCCATTTCCTTGACTTCTCCCACTTCTGGTTTCTCCTTAGTTTTCTGCTTTCTAGTACTGACTTTTTTTTAATCACTGTTTTACGCAGAGAGATTAGCACTTTGATATGGGTCCACTTTATCATTTCACCCCCCCCCCACAAAGATAAGCTTTTAGTAAGGTTTCGCTTCTCACTACTTATTTTTGCTATAATCCTGCTAAGATCTTGCTTTTAAATCCCCACACCCCCAGAACATGTGTTTCCATATACCCGTATCTTCTTTACTAAGTATCACTTGAGTGTGGGAACATCCTGTTCAGTTTCTCTGGCATACATAAATACCTGTGTAGATAATTCTAGGTAAAAATTCTAAACATTCTTGATTTAGTACCATATTGAGGAGCCTAGCACACTTCCTTCCATCTCCCCTCTTCTAGTGATCTTTCATGTCTGCTTTCCCACCACTTTTGTATTTTTGTGGCATTTTGTTCATTCAAATCTATTAATATTCTACAGCCTCTGCTTACAATTCTCCTTTTTTATAGCACCTATCAATAAAACCTTCATTATCAGATCTTTTTCTGAAATATCACAGGGAGCAATAATATTTCCTTAAGTTCCCAGTTGATCATATCCCAGTAGGTTGTACAGCAATTTTATTTCTTCCCATGCCTGCGTTAACTGTTCCCAGGACCTAGGCTCTCTGTGCCTTTGTCTCTAAATGTTGGAAGCTTCTTCTCTCACCATGCCTCATCCTTTCTTTTTTGAGGTTATAAACTGTTCCCATCCCTTCACATTTTTTGACAGTCAGTACCAACTCACAACAATTCCCAACATAGTTTTATGCATATCCTTCCCTGTTGCTGTTTTCCACTATCTTCCATACAACCTTCCTAGTCTCCCATTGTTCTCCTTCCACTGCACAGTCTTGCACTTAATTTTATTTATGGAATCTGAGTAGCCATATAATAATTCTCAAGATCAGGAAAGCCCAACCCACATTTCATTAGAGAGAACCATTTTCCCTTTCCCAAAAATAGTTCCTTTAACTCTTAAGTTTTTGCCAAGTTTGCTCCTCCTGTTGATAAAGTATGCTTGACTTAGATATAGCATTAAAGGGACCAAGAACATCTTGACTGTCTGTATTTTGCTCTTCACATGTATGAACTGCAGCCTCCATTTCCTTATCTTGCTTATTATTTTCAGTATTGTTCCTCCCTTCCACATGCCCTTAGCTGTCTGCTTTTTTCAGAAATATTCTCAAATAGATCATCATGCTCTAATAGCCCCAGATATGGATATTTCCGTACCAAATTATGTGTCGCTGTACAGTTCAAAACTACTGCTTTTGTTTTCACCTTGTTTACTATATAGCCTACCAACTTATAATATAGGTTTAGTTTCCCCAAATAAAACCTCTAAATCTCTCTCAGGCTCAGCTAAAGTATGATGTCCTCTGCCTACATGGCTATCTTTTCTTGAACAGTCTTCCAAGTGTACCGTGATATGCTCGTTAACCTAATACTTCTTGCCAAGGGTTCCAGATAACATGCACATAGTAGTGGTGAGAGTGGGTAACCCAACCTCGCTCTTCTTAACAGATCTGAGTTTTAAAAACTCATCTCCACACTTCATAAAGGCTGTAAATCCTTTACAGATTTTTAAGATCAACGTTACACATATTTCTGGGAACCTTGATATCGCCTCTAAAATGTCCATCTAGCCCTGTCAAAATCTTTTTCAGCATTAGCATCTTTTCCCTAATTTCAGAATCACTTTGAATCATCAGAGTTCTACTGATGTTATCAAATGCTTATCTGGCCTCTGTAAACTCACACCGGTCTGTTTTTATTACTCTTTTATTTTAGTTAATCTCTTGGCTAGAGGTCATAAATACCTTGTAATTGTGATTTAGGATTGAACTGGACCTATGTGGTTCAAGACCTGTCAAGTCCTTACCTTTCTTTGGGATAAGCACCAGTACTACCTGCTGCCAAAATGGAGAAATTTCACCTCCTTTTAGAATATCATTACTTATTTACTGACTGACATTTGATTACCAAGAAAGTTCAATGGGTAGATGGCCACTTTCAGTGGAGGCATGGGAAGGAAAGATGCAAAGTATCAGCAAAACATTTTAAGAACAGTAATTCTACAATCCTTAAAAATAATACAAAAGCATCTACAATTTAAATAATTATACCAAATCAGACATAATGTTTAAACATTGGTTAAAAACAGATACAATTTACATGACAATGATGTAGTATTTGGAGAAGTTTTAGTCAGTTTAGAGAAGTTAAAGGTAAATTAATATAATACCAAACAAGAAATGCAATAGGAAAACAGAGGAAAAAAAACAGGGTTATGGCATATTCAGAAAGAGACGATAGGAACCACTTGCAAATATACAAAATATGTTTACTTTAAGTGCTTTCGGCAAGAAAGAATACCAGCCTTCCTCAGAAAGATTCAAAATTTAAATGCAGTCACATGACATCCTTTTAAATACCCTCTAACATAGGCAATCAAGTTAAAGGTACAGTACTATATAACAAGATAAAATAATGTAAAAATCATTTAGAATTAAAATCACGATAACCACAGTTACAATCCTGTGGTTATCTATCAAAAGTTTTTAATTTTAACACACTTGATATAGATACCATGTCATTTAGACCTGGAAATACTGATGAATTTAAAAATAAAATCCACCACAATTCACGTTGTTCTCCCCTAGGATTTTCTAATAACTGTTCCAATACCAAAAAACTTAAAACTATGATTAGAATTCTCCTTTATATGCTTAACTACAGCACTTCAACAGTTCAGAGTAATGGTGAATGTGGAAGAGAGGTGAAGAAGAGAGTACAGGCAGGGTGGAATGGGTGGAGAAGAGTGTCAGGAGTGATTTGTGACAGACGGGTATCCGTAAGAGTGAAAGGGAAGGTCTACAAGAGTGTAGTGAGACCAGCTATGTTATATGGGTTGGAGACAGTGGCATTGACAAAAAGGCAGGAGTCAGAGCTGGATGTGGCAGAGTTAAAGATGTTAAGATTTGCAATCGGTGTGACTAGGATGGATAGGATTAGGAATCGGTATATTAGAGGGTCAGCTCATGTTGGACAGTTTGGAGACAAAGCAAGAGAGACGAGATTGCGTTGGTTTGGACATGTGCTGAGGAGGGATGATGGGTATATTGGGAAAAAGATGCTAAGGATGGAGCTGCCAGGTAAGAGGAATAGAGGAAGGCCTAAGATAAGGTTTATGGACGTGGTGAGAGAGGACATGCAGGCGGTTGGTGTGACAGAGCAAGATGCAGAGGATAGGAAGAAATGGAAAGAGATGATCCGCTGTGGCGACCCCTAACGGGAAAAGCCGAAAGAGAATGATGATGATGCTTAACTACAGCACTAGTTTCCCTACCTATATGAACATCATTATTATGTTCATAAATACGCTGCTTGAGCTTTCCCTCAGTTTTTCCTATATAACAGGCTGCACACTGGCAGAACGTTGCAGCGTATACTACTCCTTTCATGTAGCAGGAAAAACAACTTATAATATAAATATTTTTAATACCCAAAACTACATTTTCACATTCCAAATAGACGTACACTGTGTACACATACCACATTTTTGTGGCACATGTGCATTATGATGTGACAGACCAGTAACACTAATCTTTGAAGTTACCCCCCCCCCACCTATATACAAATTTGGGGGTATCTAACTTCTTTTTAATAATTTGTCTTGTCTAATCATAGACCAATTTTTGTTCAAAATATCTATAATATGCTTACTATCAATACTATGTGCAAAAATAAATGCATTATGTGCATTCTGCTTGTCATGTTGCTTTAACATCGTCACTTCAGATGACTGGGCCTCTTCTATCAATTCCACATAATTCGCTCATACTATAATGAATTGTTCCCTAATATTGGGCCCCATCCCAATGATAGTACTATCTAATGGTATAGAACAATATGGCCCAGAGAGTCTCTTCCTAATAACTTCATATTTAATATCATCTATCATATGGTTTGGGTACCCCCTATTTTTTAACATATTAACAATAAAAAGGCACTCTTCAAAAAATTCCACCATATCAGTAACCATTTTGGCCGCCCTCACTATCTGTCCTTTTACTGCTCTTTTTTGACAAGATAAGGATGACTGGTAGAGAAATGCAGATATATGTTGAAATAGTTTTTTTTTTTTACGAAAAATGCTAGCTTTTAAACCTGTTGCTGATTTAGTTAACAACACATCTAAATAAGCAATGGACGTAGTCCCAATATGACAAATAAATTGCAAAAAGTCTGTGCTAACATTCATATATTCCAAAAAAACAGGAATAACTTCAGCTGGCCCAGTCTATGCAATAAACATATCATCTAAGAAACGGGCATATAATTTTACATGTTTAAAAAATTCACTAGGGAAAGGGGATGAAGTTCCCACATTGACATTACCACATTAGCATACAATGGGTCACAGCAACACCTGTTATTTGCTTAAAATACTGATCCTCATAGTATAAAAAATTATTACACAACACCAATTCCATCAGATGGGACAATGTATTAATACAATCTTATTGTATATGGATATGGTCAGTAAAATAGTCTGTGAACCACTACAGGCCAATATCATGTAGAATACATGTAAAAAGATCTTTTACATCAACTGTCATTAATATCCCATCATCAACTGGACCCAGCTGATTACATTTATGAAGGAAATCCCAAGAATCTTGACATACATGTTCAACCTTGTCCAAATAGCCCTTTAACTGTTTATCAGTAAATTTACTTATAAAGTATGTCTTAGAGCATGTTCCATCCACAATTGGTTGAAAGGGGGGGGTTTATAAATATATTTGTGTAATTTTGGCTCACCATAAACAGTCGACAATTTTGGTGCGCCATTATTTACAAAGTTAAATTCCTGCAATGACAACTGGCCCTGAGTCAACATATTCAAAAAATAATCAGTTTTATAGTAAGATAAACTTACTTCATTAACTGATGCCTCTGTATAAGAGCCATCGTATAAAAGTTGTAACATCCTTGATTATAATCAGCCTCGTCCATAATAATCAAACCCCAACCTTTGTCAGGTTGCAACAGTCTCAAAGTCCCAGCTTTTTTTGATATCTTCCATTAGCTGACACTGTTTTCTAGACAAATTCGATGGATAAGTTGACATCCGACCAGATAAGGCAGCTCTTAAATTCAATTCACAAAATTTCTCAAACTTTTTTAAGGTGGGGTGAAGGTCAGGATTAAAGATACTAGGAATCTTTAAATTATTATTTATAAAAGGCACTGACTCATTAAACAAAAGCGCCAAGTTCAATTTTCTAATATAAAGCTTTAAATCAATCAGTAACCTGGGTAAACTAGCTTTTCTTGACACCACAAAAGTCAAACCTTTGCTAAATAACTTAGCATGGCCTTGGGTTATATTGTAACTACTACAGTGATATACACCTGTAGCATTTACAATGTACTCCAAGACCATGCTGAGTTATTTAGCAAAGGTTTGACTACTGTAGTAGTTACAATGTAACCCAAGACCATGCTGAGTTATTTAGCAAAAGTTTGACTTTTGTGGTGTCAAGAAAAACTAATCAGGTGACTGGGGCGGAGCCTAGATGGCCAACTGAGAGCAGTGAATTTTAAAAGCTCCATAAACTATTATAATAATATAGGAAAATGTTATTTTCAAGTTTAAAACATCAGAAATCTATAGATAACTACTAAACTAAATAAATATCAATTTTGGTGGAGATATACAAACATTTTCCTGTCAAGTAACTTGGAGATATTCTGAGTCACTGAATATAAACAAATCAAGGAATTTTCATCCAGATGCTGCTTTGAAAAAAGAACTGCAATTGATGACATCTACCTTACAGGAACTATCTTTGAAGATGGATGGCTTTAAAATGACTTAGGAAACCTCAAATTAAATTCTCAAAAACAGACTGATACTCTTAAGGAACTATTACAGCAACACCATACAAAAATAACAACTATAGAGACTTCTCTAAATGACATTGAGGGGAGACTCAAAGAGGAAGAATTCCAAAAAGAATTCCTGCTTAAAACAGAATACATGGCTGCTTAACAAAATAGATGACTTAGAAAACAGGGAAAGGAGAAACAACATAAGGATCTTTGCCTGCCTGAAACCACTGAAGAAGAAGACATTATTTCATTCTTAACAACCTGGATTCCTGAATTTTTAGACTTGAAAGATGGACTTTCATCTGGGACTGAAAGGGCGCATAGAGCACTGAGGAAACCTGCTTCTAACTCAACAAATACTCCACCTTGATCCATAGTTATAAAATTTCTTTCATTTCTGGACAAGGAACTAATATTAAAATCTGCTTGGAGAAAATCACCCTTAAAATACAATCAAAGCCTGATAAGGTTTGACAATGACTATTCTTCCAGTATACTAGAACAAAGGGAAAAAAAGTCTGTCCAATAATAAAGCTGTTGAAACAAAACAACATTAAAGCACAGCTGGCCTTTCCAGCCAAGAAAAAATACTTTTTGCCAATGAGATGAGAACCTTTAATGACTTAGAAGAAGCTACTATATGCATCAAAAACAACAAAATAGTGTCTATCCCAGAAGAAATGGAATGGATGGCCCCTACTCTTAAAAGAATAAAATAAACAAATCCTTGGACTGATGCTAGAAAGAACTGATTCCAAGACAGCTGTCCCAAAAAAAAAATAACTCTTACAACTACATCTCTCAAAGTATCAACTGCTATGGTACATCACTTGTCATCTGTTTTTATTTAAAAAAAAGGAGAGATTCTTAAATAACTGAGAAAAAGTAATGATTTATTCAGAATGTTCAAAGAGTCCAATAATTCTTCACAAACAAAGGTAGGTCAAGATGGGTTACTATTTACATTATATATAAGCCAAACAAAGCAAAATATAATACAAACATAGAAGTTGCTATTCCCCTACTTGAACTCAATGAATACTTATCTTGTTCATTTTTCATTGATTTTACTTATAATAATTTAAGTAATTAATTAACTAATTCAACAAGGTACCATTCATCAGTTCAGACTCAAATGTAACAAATTAACATCATATATAATAGCAGTAACAGTAGAGTGTTTTGAAAAAAAAATGCTGTCATGGAGACGAATGCCTTCTTCAGTTAAAGTATGACTTGGAAATTTCATGCATATCCTGGTTAAATAATAGTAGCAAGCTCTTAGTACAAATGTCATCATTATTCTACATATAGTTAATATCAATTATGGCAGCTATCACAGCTACGAGTGCCGTTTGATCAATCCTGATATGGTGTGTGTGAATTTAGCTGCGTCTGGCAGCTAGTACAAATGTCATTATTATTTTGTCTAAACATAGTTAATATCAATTATGGCATGTATCATAGCTTCGAGTGCTGTTTGAGCAATCCTGATATGGTGTGCATGAATGCAGCTGCATCTGGCAGCTAGTACAAATGTCATTATCATTCTGTCTAACCATAATTAATATCAATTATGGCAGGTATCATAGCTTTGAGTGCTGTTTGATTAAGCCTGACATGGTGTATGTGGATGTAGCTGTGTCTGGCAGCTGCTATATATTACCGATTTTGTCTCTGGGAATCTGTGGGTTGCGGCTTGTGATTGAGGTTTACTAATGCTTGTGTAGGATCCTGGGGAAGGGGGTGGATAGAACTGTGATTTGAGATATTTTGGCAGAGAATGGTCTGTTTGTACGTCTGCTGAGTGAGAGGTGGGAGGGCTGGAGGAGTGTGTTGTCTCTTGTTGTGGCGGCTTGTCGGGAGGTTTTTTTTTATCTGTTTGTGCTCTGTTCTTTTCCTGGCAGCTGCCTCGCTGGAAGGGAGGGAATTTAGGCTTGAAGTTGCAGCGAAGTGAAGCTTTGCTTCGGGTGCATTGCAAGCCTCTGGTATGCAATACACACACTAACAGAAACAGACGCTCCCAGGTTGCTATGGTAATGGAAACAGAGTGACGATAATGCTTAACGGCTCTGAGAAGCCTCCGAGATGACTCTCGGCAATGACGTTATGTTTATATATATATATATATATATATATATATATATATATATATATATATATATATATAAACATATATATATCGCCACAGCAGAACTCCGGTCCGCTAATGTTTGGTAGTGGATTTTTACGTGCCGAGTTACCAGCCCTGATTCACAACCTTCAACGAAGGCACGCCCATTCACGTATGCCTCCACACAGAAGACGCTCTAGCTGAGAATCAAATGGGACAACGTCTTGCTGTGAGGCGACAACACTACCGCCGGTCACAAGTCATGTAATTGCTTTAAATGAATTGTAGTTTTTGTAATCCATCTTGACCATATATAATACTTTAGCGGTTACCAAGGTAACTAAGAAGCCTGAACTTGAAATGTCACAGACTGTAACAATAAAAAGATGGCAAAGGAATACTAAAAAATCCCAGTTGTTTATTGTAAGCGCTTTCATTCACAAACACTACACACTGAACTTCTTCAGACAACAAATATCCAACATTCCATGCCTTATATAAGACCCTTAATTAGTTAATCTATTAATTAACAAGACCATTTTAAACTAATCTATTATACATTATAAATATGTTGCAAAATTACAAAAATGAATTTAAAATATACTAATAAGCATATAAAAATAGCTGTTATAGATTGTTATAAAAAACAGCCAAACAAAAAAAACATATAATATAATGTATGTATTGTGTTGTTATGTGCACATAAAAACAGCTTCCCCTTCCTATTAAAGTGCTAGGCTAAAAAGCTAAATCACTTTGTTAATATATGTGTATATAAGAAACAGTACAGCTTAAACCAATTTGCATCATTATAGAACAGCCTAAATAAATATATATATAAAATACCATATATTACCTATCCAATGATTTTAACTTAAGAATACATTTAATTGAACTATATTCATTTAGTCCTGGTGGAACATGAGCATTAGTTCTTAACTGCCATATTAGCTTTAACTTGAATTGTGGTTTTGTAACACATCTTGACCATACATAATACTTAAGCTGTTACCAAGGTAACTAATGTTTTATACATGACATCAAGCTGACAGGTTTTTCAAGGGAAACAATAGAAGACTGAACTAGGAATGTCAGAGAATGTAACAATCACATTCTGAACAAATAGTATTAAATTGACAATAATCACTCAATTTAACCTTTGTTGATTACACAAAATAGAATGTTGCCATTTAAATCTAAAAACTTTCAGTATATGCCATAAAATGGCAATTTATGAATATAGAAAAGGAACCTGTAATCATTAATCACAATAACTGAATTTGTTGTTTTGAACCTATAATTTCACTCATTTTATAATAAGAAATGACAGATATGAAAATCCTTATGTGTAGGAAATGGGGGGAAGAGGGATGCACTGATAATTAAAATGCACTAACTTTCATCAATGTTCACATAAAACAAACTTGATGCTTTAAGTAAGTTAGCAACAAAGTGATTACTTAAATGCTGACAAACAATGAAATATAAAAAGAAGTTATGTACTCACCATAACGTTCCATCTGAGTAGGTAACTTCATTTGTCTGCAACCTGTGGGTATCAGATCCGTCCTCGGATCCGAGCTGGCAGCTTTCCAAGCTAAAAGATCCAAGCTCTCAGCTCCTCCCCTTTACCCATAATGCCCTGCCACCTCCCTCCAGTCCTCAGATCGAGTTTGCCAAACAAAAACAGACTACGACCCTCGAAAGAGGAACCCTAACCAAATGCAAGACCAGGTGAAACCCTGCGTGATGGAATAACCATAAAACAGGTTAGGGGGAAGGAGGGGGGGGGTCGGTTGCAGACAAATGAAGTTACCTACTCAGATGGAACGTTATGTGAGTACATAACTTCTTTATCTGAAGTAGTTAACTTCATTTGATCAGCAACCTGTGGGACAGGGTCCCCAGCTACCTAAATCCTTGGGCGGACCTCAAGGAAGGATATTCCGGAGCACTACAGAGCCAAATGATGCCCTACTCCTGGATATCAGATCCAATTTATAATGAGAAATGAAGGTATGAGAAGAGGACCAAGTAGCTGCTGAGCAGATGTCGTCTAGAGGTACTCTCAACCAGAATGCTAAAGAAGTAGCCATAGACCTGGTAGAATGGGCATGGACTCCCAAGGGTCCAGGCTGTCTGAAGTCTAAATAAGCATGCCTGATGCATTGGGATATCCATCTGGCCAAGATAACTTTCGTAATAGGCTTACCCAAAGATGGTTTAGCGAAAGAAACAAACAGTTGATCTGATTTCCTAGTAGTAGCCGTCCTGTGCAAGTAGAAACACAATTGTCTGTGTAAATCCAATAAGTGCAATCTGTATTCCCCTTTGTTCTGAAAGTTGGGGAAAAACACAGGCAAATTAATGGATTGGTTGATATTGGATTCAGAAGCTACCTTGGGCAAAAAAGAAGGGTTAGCCCTGAGAGACACTCTGTCCTTATGGAAGACCAGATATCATGCAAAGGGCTTGAAGCTCAGATACTCTCCTGGCTGAAGTAATTGCAATCAGGAAGACCGTTTTCCAAGATAAAAATTTTAATTCAACCGAAGCCGCCGGTTCAAAGGGTGGGCCAGTCAAGGACTGAAGAACCAAGGTTAAGTCCCAAGGTGGAACCGCATTCTTGACAGGAGGTTTCAACAGAAAGGTGCCCTTCAAAAAGGTTTTGCATATCTTAGCGGAAGCTAAGGGGCCAAGGTTATCCCCAATGTGGAAATGGGAAATAGCTGCCATTTGAACCTTGACTGTAGAAGCACTAGCTCCTTGGTCAAAGATATGGGACAAGAAGTCAAGAACCGTTGGGATGGGAGCAGGAAAAAGGATCTAAGTCTCTATGTTTTGCCCATATGGAAAAACGCTTCCATTTACTTCTGTAGATCTTTCTAGTAGAAGGTTTATGCACCGCTACCAGAATAGATTTTACGAGAGATGAGATACTGGGAGTCCTTGCAATTAGTGGAACTGGATCAACCAAGCTATGAGCTTGAGGTCGCCCAGGTTTGGGGGCTGTAATCCCGCAGGATGAGAGATCAGATCTGAAATGGGATCTAAGATCCAAGGAGGAACTACACTGTGAAACCACAGGTAAGGGAACCAGATCTGGCGAGGCCAGAATGAGGCTATGAGGATTATTTTGCTCCCCAACCAATGAGCTTTCTGCAGAACTTTTGTCATCAGCGGAAGAGGAGGATAGGCATACAGGAGACCGGGGGGGCCAAGCATGCACCAGGGCATCTCTAGGGCTCTCCCCCATAGGGGGAATCAGAGCGAAAATCTCGCTGCATTTTGTGTTTGAAGGAGTAGCAAAAAGATCGCAGCAAGGTTGACCCCATCTGAGTTAGATCTGATTCGCTACTGATGGGTTTAGAGACCACTCGTAAGGTATGAGGATCGAGCGACTCAGCTTGTCCGCTAAAATGTTGGACCGACCCGGAATGTGCGTTGCTATCAGAAAGCGGTCGGTGGAAATCGCCCATTCCCAAACTCTCATAGCCTCTCAACAGGGTAAGATCTGGTGCCTCCCTGTTTGTTGATATACCAGACTACCGCCATGTTGTCTGACTGAATTGCAATAGTCCCCAGAGGAAGAAGGTTTTGAAGGGCTTGCAACGCTAGAAGCACCACCCTCATCTCCAGGACATTGATATGCAGAACAGTCTCTAAGGAAGTCCACATGCCTTGGACGGTTCTGCCCATAGAATGCCCCCCCACCCGAGGCAAGAAGCGTCCGTGGTCAACGTGGCTTGGGGCTGAAGCATCACAAACGGTCTCCCCTCCCGCAGCTCTCAGGAATGGAGCCACCAAAGAAGGGAGTTCCTGCAAACCCTGCTCAGGGGAATTGGCAACTCCAATGGATGGAGTAGGAGTGACCACTGAACCTGAAGAGTCCACTGTAGAATTCTCGTATGTAATCTTGCTAAAGGTGACAGGCTTATGGCTGCCGCCATGGAGCCCAGGGCTCTCAGGACCAACTCTGCAGGTGGGGCTGGAGACTGCAGGAGCGCCACTATGTGTAGTGACAAGTTGTGCAACCTGTCCGTGGTTAGGAAAGCTTTGGCTTGGCGCGTATTTATCCTGGTCCCTATAAAATCCAGAACTTGCACAGGATGCAGAGAGATGACTTCTGAAGATTTATAGTAATGCCTAGACGCTGGGCCATGGCTAGGAAGTAATCCCTGGTGGAGCAAAGCAGATGCATGGTGGGGGCGGTGAGGAGCCAATCATCCAGGTATGGAAATACCTGAATTCCCTGAAGTCTCAGGTGGGCTGCTACAACTGCCATGACCTTGGTGAACACCCTGGGGGCTGTGGTGAGGCCGAACGGAAAAACCCTGAACTGAAAGTGATTGGCTCCTAGCCAAAAGCGAAGAAACCTCCTGGACCGTCTGACCATAAGAATATGGTAGTACGCATCCTTGAGGTCTATGGAGCACATCCAGTCGTTCTCCTGTAAAACAGGGAGAATAGATTGCAGAGTGACCATCCGGAATTTCTCTTTGGCAATGAACATGTTTAGAGATGACAGGTTTAGAATTGGCTTTAAGTCCCCCGTCTTTTTTGGCACCAAAAAGAACCTGGAGTAATTGCCTAATCTGGACTGCTTTTGGGGGATATGCTGGATGGCCCATTTTTCTAGCAACTTCGAAATTTCTGAAGCCACCGCCTCCCTTTGATCGGGTGGGACATCGGGAAGGCGCTTCGTTAAAGGGGGAAGATGCAGAAAGGGAATAGTGTAACCTCTGAATATTATTTGGAGCACCCACCGATCTGTAATAATGGACTCCCAACTTTGTAGGTGCTCCGAAAAACATCCCCCGACTGCCTCCAGAGAGGGACAGCCAGGCAAGCCCTCAGGGCTGTTGCGCGGGTCAGTCTGAGAAAGGCTCTCTGGACCCGAAATTCTTCAGCCCCCCCTCTGCCTCTGGGCCGGCGTCCACCTTGTCCTCCTCTGCCTCTGAAGGACGAGGGGTCCGGAGCGGAACGGGACTGCTGGGACTTCCGGAACCACGTCTTCTTCTGTCCACTCTGGTTCCTTAAGAAGGACCTTTGAGGATTAGAAAAGCGGATCCCGACGGCAGACAGCGTCTTCCCATCTTTCTCACTCTGGAGCAGCGTGTCGTGGACGGTTTTGCCGAATAGCGTAGAACCGTCAAAGGGAGCATTCGCGAAGGACGCCTTGAAGGGTTCCAAAAAGTCACAAAGGCAAAGCCAGGCGCGGCGCCATAAGGCGACCCCTGCTCCGCTAGCTCTAGCCGCTCCCTCCGTGGCATGGGAGAGGAGCCGCATGGAAGTGTTAGAAATTGACTTTAGAGTGGCCATGCAAGCCGAAAAGGTCCGTTTGTCCTCGGCCGCCATGGACTCTGGGGGAGCTCCAGCGTATTCCTTTATCAAGTCCCGCTGGAGCCTGATGACATGTGCCAGGTAATTCAGCGCCCTTATGGAAAAAGTAGCTGAAGCAAACATCTGCTTTTTAATACGGTCCATCATCCAAGATTCCACATCAGAAGGATGGACAGAGGAACTTTCCTGTGCTAGTTCCTACTTAGTGGCAGCTGCCACCACCATGGCATCTACTGGGGACCCTTTATTCCATGCCTGTCTGTCAGAAGGGGGGCTGAGTATTTTGTCTGGTCTTTTAGGGATTGGCTCCACGGAGTCTGGCTCCTTTCAAGCTCTGGTAGTAATCAAGTCTACCAGGGGATCAGCCGGGGGGGGACACCCAAGAGGTAGACGGGCCTGCATCAAACGCTTCCAGAAACACTGACTCATCGGAGGAAGGTTTTTGGGAAGACCCCCCCCCCCGATACACAGCATTTCCAAAATGTCTCCAAAGGAGACATCTTCAGGGGGTGGCCTTGGGGAACCTTCCCCTTCCTCTAAGTCTGTGTCCTCCATGAGGGACTCAGGGGAGTCCATGTGCCTCCTTTTGCACTTTCGTTTGTGAGGCACCTCCTCGGAGGGACTGTCTGAGGAGGGCTCACCAATGGGGTCCTGTTCCCCTATGGGAAACAACTGGAGCGCTGACGCAGGCTGTCCCTGGGGCCGGATGATGGAAGATAGGCCCAAATGCGCGGGAGTGACGGGTGGATCCATAGCCCGGACCGGGGACCTGGAACTCCTCGACAGAACCCTCTCCACTACGTCAAAACCCGAGGATGAACCACTCTCCCCTGGCTCCGAGAGCAGCCCCCTTGGCTCTGATGCAAGGACCAGTGTCAGAGCCGATGCGATCGGACCAGAAAGGGGAGTGAGCTCCAACTGAAATGGAGCCGAAGAAGCACTCACCCCTGCGGCTCCGAGGCTCGGCTCTCGGCCCTGAGAGCTCGGATCCGACACGCTCGAGGGTACTGTCGGCGAAGTAGCCACCACTGTCGGCACCAACGACTCCCCGGGTCCGAGAAGGCTCGGATCCAAAGACTCCGAAACCCAATAGTGAATCGGAGAAGGAGCAATTGGGACAAAGAAAAGGGCCGAGCTCCCCCCCTGGAGGGGGGGGGGAGGCAGGAGCCCCCCCCATCTGCATCTGGCCTGCAAGAATCGACGCATCATCCGGTCCAAATCAGCGTCAGACATGCTTCTGGTGGACCTCGAAGAGGTCACCGAAGCAGGCCAGGAAGGCCACCTCGAAGACCTAGAGGAAGACCGGTACTCCTCCTCCGGCTCTGGGAAAAGCGGGGGGAACAGAGCCGAGAGCATGGAGACCCGGAAGCCCTCCTGGGAGGGCTAGCTACCTTAGCTGGGGGAGCAGAGGAATGAGATCCTGCCCGCCTCTTATGACTTTTATGCTGCTCCCTATCCTTGTGCCTCTTCACTCTAGAAGAAGAGTCCCCCTCTCCCTGAGACACAGAGGGAGGTTGAGTCCCAGTCAGGGGAGGGGGAACTGAAGGCAGGACAGCGGCAGCCATGGCTGGTGTGTTAGAGGGAGAGGAGGAAAAAGAATCTGCAGGCAAAAGCCCTGCCAGGATTAACTTATTCCTCCTATCCCTCAAAGCCCGGGGGTTGAAGGCCGCACATACTTGGCAGCCAGAAGACAAGTGGCCTACCCCTAGGCAGAGAACGCACTGAGTGTGGCCATCCGCTGGGGTCAGCTTATGGCCACACTCAGCGCATTTTGAAAAAATGGCCTTAGGCCCTTCAGCCATTGCACGACCACACACGCACACACACACACAGTAAATGGGAGGGAAAAAGTTAAATTTAAACACTAAATTACCACAAGAAAAAAAGAAGAGGTATATAGACAGAAACTAAGGGCCTACTACACTCACTCAACACACAAAAAAAAAAAGTTTTAAAGTTTCTTTAAACTTACACCCAACACCAAGAGCCCATCACTAGAAGCTATCAGAAGCTGCGGCAAACAAGATCTGAGGACTGGAGGGAGGTGGCAGGGCATTACGGGTAAGGGGGAGGAGCTGAGAGCTCGGATCTTTTAGCTTGGAAAGCTGCCGGCTCGGATCCGAGGACGGATACGATACACACAGGTTGCTGATCAAATGAAGTTAAGTACTTCAGATCTTCTGATATATCCAGTAAAATACACTGTATTATAAACATTAGGTATAAATATTATTACCATCTATATATTAAGTAATACATTTTGAAAGACTTCATCAAAAAGGTTGAATATGTTAAATAACTGTGTGCTATAATCTTTTACTGAGGTTTTATATATGATACGTCCTACTTTAGTATGATTGAATTGCTTGTCATCTATCTTTCATGTAAATATTAACTGCTTATACAATAAATAGACATTTATATTGTATCAGAATTCTGTCTAATCTACAATAGTACTATATCTGCTCAAAATAATATAAATATCGCATATTCCTACTACAAATATTCTCCATATTATAATTCAATTTACGGAGCTCAGATGTTCTGGATTGTCAAGGTATGAGTGATAATCTGATGGACTTAGGTTTATCCATCAGATTAAGAATGATTTTCATTCCATGGCTAGTGCGGATCTTAGTCTTGTTAACATTTATTAATTTAAATTTATTTCACAAACACATTTTTAGTATGCCTGACCAAAATATTACTTTATTGGTAAACATTCAAAGTATAAAAGTGATAATTTTCTTTAAAAGCTCAAACATATAATTTATAGTCATCAGTGGAAAATGTTTAATAATCAAAATAAAACAACAAAAAAAATACATAGTCTAAATAACCTAAGATTTTACTTTATTACCTTTAAATACCAATGGCTTAAACAAGCCTATCAAGAGATCAAATCTACTGAAATATTTAAAACTGAACAAAGCACACATTGTCTTCCTTCAAGAAACTCATTTCAAAACAAATGACAATTATAAACGGAATCCTAAGGAATCTACGATACTGGCACAATCCACTTATAAGACAAAGAAAAAAGGGGTAACAATTTTATGGAAAACAAATGTGATTAATCCAGAACTCATTTATAAGTATGAAGATAAAGAAGGCCTTATGGCATTAGTAATAGTTAAATATAATAACAGAATATGGACCATAGCCAATCTATACTGGTTCCCAGGCATTGGATCAGGAACTGTTAAAAAACACTTGGATTTAAATTCCAATAATTATAAAGGCAACTTAATATTTGGAGGAGATTTTAACTGCATATTTGGTATTTCTGAAACTACAAATAAAAGTCCGCTGTGTACATCTGCTGTATCAAAAGCTTTAAACAAGTGGGTAGAATAATTTCATCTTGTAGATACTTTCAAATTTAAAGAAGATAAATCTTTGTTGTTTTTCCATCAAGATCACAAATTTGGTACCCAAACTAGAATAGATAAAATATTTGTTGCCCATGACTTACACACTAAATTCATTAATTTCTCACACTCTAAAATCATTAATTTCTCAATCACTCCCTGCCCCTATTCAGACCACAGTTCATTGATACCAAAACTTCAAAATGGGTACAAACCATTAATCTTTAACTCCAGAATTCCAGCATATATAACTAAAATTAAAGAGTTCAATTCCTAGTTATTATCTGAACTACAGTTCTTCTTATATATTAATTACACAACATAGATAAATAAAATAATGATATGGGACTCATTAAAAGCTTACATAAATGGTAAAACCCTAACTTGGTATAAAAAAAAATCAGAGAATGGCATTCTGAATTATTAGATCTACAATCCAAACTTTTGTCAGTAAAAGCTGAAAAAAAATCAAAATCATTTGGAGATGAAAAAAAAAGTAGAAGTATTAAACAATACATACAACGAAATTCTCACACATAAAACTAGTTTAGCCTTAGAAAAACTAAAAATTAATACCTTGGCCACTTCTCCCAAATATCTACAGAATTTATCCACAAGAATCAAAATACAATCAAAAGCTAATAACATTAAAAGCATCTTCCATGAAGAGAAAGGGAAAAATGTCTCGGATATAGGTGACATTCTTGATGCCTGCAGAAATCACTACATGGAACATTTCCAAAAAGAACATATACATATCGATCAATTAAATCTAGATGAAAAATGTTCTAATATAAAAAACTAGATCTGCAAGCACCCATATCCTACAAAGAAATTACAGATACAATAAAACAGGGTATATATGGCATATATGACATAATTATGGAAATATGTAAACTTTTTCCTTCAAAGATACTATCCCTCTTCCATAAAACTCTATTAGAAATTCAGTCACAAGCTTTAATACCACCCTCTTGGAGATATTCCTTAATCAAACCAATCCTAATGGAAAACAAATTCCCAAACCTCTGTACCTCATATAGACCTATATCATTATTAAATAATGACTATAAGATATTTATGACGATATTAACTAACAGAATGAAAATACCATTATCCAAAACAATAAATAATGATCAAACTGGATTTATATATCATAGACACACATATGACAATATTAAAAGGATAATTTCTCTTATAGATTACGTTAATAAAGAAAATAAACACTCATAATTGGCTTAGATATAGAGAAAACCTTTGATTCCCTAAATTGGGACTACTTATTCAAAATTCTGGTGTTATATGAATTGTCTCCTTCCTTTGTTCATCTACTAAAGAATATATATATATATATATATATATATATATATATAAAAATAATTTAGCGTATGTTAAGTTAGGTCCTTTCACCTCTGACTCTATACATATAACAAAGGGTACTAAACAAGGATGTCCCATGTCACCGATTCTATTTGCTTTGGCTATTTAAATATTGGCAGATTCAATACGTAACAATACAAAAATCAAAGGCATAGATGTTTATGAACAATACAATTCTAAAGTAATACTCTTTGCTGAGGACATATTATTAACATTGTCTAATACAAAAGAGACATTAGAAGAATTAGATATTTTAATTGACACATTTTACAGGACTTCAGGACTCCATTTCAGTAAATCAAAATCAATTTTTTTATTTTTAAATAAAAAAAAAGAATTGCAGACGAAGGGGAATCACATTATAGGGAAACAATAATCTACTTTAGCATATCTAGGAATTGAGTTATGCAAGGATAATAATAAATTAGTCTAAAAAAACTACAATAATATCATCAATACAATTAAAATCTCTGTGGAAAAGTGGAACAAAATAATATTAACATTTGAAGGTAGACTACATTTAATAAAAATGGTTTTACTACCCAAGATTCTACATATAGCTTTGGCAATACAACTGTTACCAGAAAGGAATATACTCAAAGAAATAAACTCATGCCTAATAAACTTTTTATGGTTTCCCATAAGAAACAGAATAGCTTTAATACATCATATCAAACCATGGAAACAGGGAGGATTAAACTTTCCTGATATAGAAACATATATAAAAACATTAATGTCTAAAACAATCTCAGATTGGATAAATCCAAACTATTCTGCAAATTAGAAGGAATTACTAACTGTAATATCAATAAATGAATTTGATTTACAAAAAAAAATTCAAATAACAGATAAAACAATTTGCCATGGCACACATGTATTAGTATGCAATATAACATAACTAAGCCCATTAAAACTCATATGATTAATTATTGCATTGACTCATTTAGGAAAATTATTAATGCAAATATAGATTTAAAAATCTGGTTTGATCTTTTAACACCATTCATCGTTAGAAAGAGCTATCCACATAAAATATACATAGAAATAATCAATTCCTGGGAACAGAAAGGATTTGTTTGTTGGTTTCAATGTATCAAAGAACTAAAAGTTCTGGATATGCAAACAATAGAAACAACATACAAAATTTAACAACAAGACTGGCTAACTATGCAAAGCATTCTGACATATTTGCAAGATTTATGCAGAATAATTAGCAATTCTTCATTTAAAGAAATACCCAAACTTATGAAATATCTACATGAAATCATATGTAATGATTATGACATGGGAAATAGTATTTCGAAATTTTACAAGATATTGATAAATTATAACACAACACTCAAATCCTCATACTGGAATTATATAACAAAAGGACACTCATTACAGCTAACTGAAGAAATTAAATCAAATATTTTATTAACAATAAAACACACATCCTTTACACAATACTGGAAAGTTTTTAACTGGAAATGCTTCCACAGAGCATTCTTAACTCCTGACAGAATTACTAAAATTCATTCTTCCACAAAGGGAATATATTGGAGGTGTAAGCAAATACACAATGCAGACTGGAATCACATTTTTTTTGACTGTGTTAAAATTACGCCATTTTGGAATGGTATTAAAAACTTTTTACAACCTTTATTTAAGGAATCATTTAACTTACCTAAAGCTCTAGTATTATTAAATGTGTATGAAGGTCCTCATTTGAATGAGTCAAATATGTATCTAGTATGGACAATACTTGCAATCTCAAGGAAGTGTATAACAAGAAGATAGAATACAAATACAATGCTGACTTTGGAAGACTTCTACAGCCTACTGAAGACTACAGCATTGTTGGAAATTAAAATTAAAGAATTAAGGATTCATCCTAAGCCATTTATTAACAATCCATGGAAAAAAGTCTTATCGTTGATTGACACTTTACAATAACTGAACCGATTCACTCTGATAACTGGATTGTTATACCTATAAAGTAACTGTATATATTGAGCTATGTTATAGTGTCAGGCTGATGTAAATAGTGTACATAGTTATTTAAGATGTTACATACAAATATTATGGAATTTACTGAACTGTATTTGAAAAATAAACAAATTTTTGAGGAAAAAAAAGAAGAAAAGCTAATCAATCAGTAACCTGGATAAATTAGCTATTCTTGACACCACAAAAATCAAACCTGTTCCCTAGTGGTTTTTTTAGACATGTAAAATTATATGCCTGTTTCTTAAATGATTTACTTATTGCATGGACTGGGCCAGCTGAAGTTATTCCTGTTTTTTTTAGAATATATGAATGCTAGCACAGAGGTTTTGCAATTTACTTGTCATATTGGGACTACTTCCATTGCATATTTAGATGTGTTGTTAATTAAATCAGCAACATTTTTAAAAGCTGGCCTATTCCAAAAATATCTACATTTCTCTAGCAATCATCCTTATCATGTCAAAAATGGAGTAATAAAAGGATAGATGGTGAGAGGGGCCAAAACGGCTACTGATACAGTGGCATTTTTTGAAGTGTGACATTTTATTGGTAATGTGTTAAAAAATAGGGGGGTACCTGAACCATTTGATAGAGGAAGTTATAAGTTTGATAATGAAAATCTGAAGTTATTAGGAAGAGGCTCTCTGGGCAATATTGTCCTATACTATTAGATAGTACTATCATTGGGATGGGGCCTAATATTAGGGAACAATCCATTGTAGTACAGGTGAATGATGTGGAATTGATGGGAGAATCCCAGTCATCTGAAGTGACCATGTTAGAACAACATGACAAGCAGAATGCACACAATGCATTTATTTTTACACATAGTATTGATAGTAAACATATGATAGACATTTTGAACAAAAATTGGTCTATGATTAGACAAGATAAATTATTAGAAAAGAAGTTAGGAGATACCCCCAAATTTGTGTATAGGCGGGGGGGGGGTAACTTCAAAGACTGGTGTGATGGTTTGTCACAACATAATGCACATGTGCTGCAAAAAATGTGAAAATGTGGTATGTGTACACAGTGTACATCTATTTTGGAATGTGAAAATGTAGTTTTGGGCATTAAAAATATTTATATTACAGTTTGTTTTTCCTGTTACACAAAAGGAGTAGTAAACTGAGCGAAATCTCAAGCAGCGTATTTATAAACATAATAATGATGTTTGTATAGGTAAGGAAACTGGTGTTTTAGTTAAGCATATAAAAGTGAACTCTAATCATAGTTTTTTTTTTTTTTTGGTATTGGAACAGTTATTAGAAAATCCTAGGGGAGGCCCTTGGAATTTATTATTAGAACGTGAATTGTGGTGAATTTTATTTTTAAATTCATCAGTATTTCCAGGTCTAAATGACATGGTATCTATATCAAGTGTGTTAAAATTAAGAACTTTAATAGATAACCACAGGATTGTAACTGTTGTTATTGTGATTTTAATTGCAAATGATTTTTACATTATTTTATCTTGTTAGATGGTACTGTGCCTTTAACCTGATTGCCTATGTTAGAGGGTATTTAAAAGGATGTCATATGACTGCATTTGAATTTTGAATTTTTCTGAGGAAGGCTGATATTTGTTCTTGCCAAAAGCACTTAAATTAAACATCTTTTTTATATTTGTGAGTGTTTCATGTCATGCCTTGTACTTGGATATTCAGAAAGAGAGTCAAGGGAGAGAAACTGATAGAAGTTGTGATGACCCACCACTGGACCAGTAATCAAACAGCCTCAATTTTCACCACTGGCACCAGTGGGTGATGCACCCTGGGAGGATATCAGGTACACACACAGTATTTCCAGATGCAGCTCACTGCATGAAGTGTAATTTCCCTTATGAGTACACAGAGACCACAGTCAGTCCAGAGCTGGTTTCTCTCTCTTTCTCCAGATCCCCAATAAAACTCCCCACTGGCACAGCTATAGAGTTGAGATCTCAGATGAGTGGCCAAACCAAGACCTCCAGCAACCTATCTGTCCAACTAGTGCATCATGTCACTGACCAAGTAACTGACCGACACAAACGCTTTGAGGTTTGATTTACACACACACACACACACACACACACACACACACACACACACACACACACACACACACACACCTGGGGAAAGGCTGGCACAGGTGTACTAGCTTTGCCCCCTTTTGCCCAGACTATAAGGTAGTTATTGCTGCCACCAGACATCTCCTTATCAGCTACTTTAAGGCCCTTAACAAAGGGTGTCCAATCTTACTGTGTAGTATTAATATTAATACACATGGTAGTTTGACCAAGAGCAAGGCTATTAGGAGTAGCCCACACAATGTCACCAAATAAATATTCAAGTACTCTCAAAAGTTAAATATCTCTAGACAGATCAAGGTTTAAATATATTTAATAATAAATAATAAAAGAAAAAGAAAATACTCAGTATATATTAACAGTGACATCAGAGTTCAAAACCACAGGAAATATTTAAAACAACTTTGCAGGACAGCCTCAAACAAAGAAAAATATCTAAACTAAGCTTCACTATATTCCTAAATGAATCTAACAGAATTACTATACCCTAATTAATTTACTTAATCAGAGCAAGGCAGATGTGTGGTGAATGGATCTTGTCAAGTCCAAGACAGAATACAGAATACCCTCTCTAAGAGAGTTCTCAGCTTAATATCTCAAATATTATTGCTGGGATAGCTGGCAGAATGACATCATTTCTTGTCATCTGACTCTATCCCAGGTGAACCCACAACTGCTGGAATCTGGCAGTATTTAGCATCCACCTGTGAAAATACATACACCTCAGATCTTTGCCAGATGCTGGAAGTCATAAAACAATTGCATTCCTTCACATTCCAAAACTAGTAATTAGTTCACTCTGAAGACAATACAGGAAACTTCTCAGCACAGACTCTGTCTCTAGCTGCACTGAAACTGAAAGATACCATCTTTTATGGCGCAGCCATAAAGTCATTTAATTTCAGTTATTTTTCTGAAGTTAATCTCCTGTATTCCAGTTTCCACTGCTAAAATATATACATTTAAATAGTTACAACAGTGCACATACATTTCTGTTCTAATCCACAAGCACATTTAAGTACAAGCACTTTACAGAAACCTTTTCAATATACACTTCTGTACGAGCAGCTTGATATACAGTTCTACTACCTCTGTAACACATGCATCTTATATAAAACATGTTGCTATTCACAAATGACATATAATAATTTACAGTAGAGTAAGGAGGTGTAAAGTATGAACAGGTACTTGTTCACATTTAGACATACAGTTCATCCTGGAGTTCAGAAAGAACAGAGAGATATTTTGGCTAGGACGTATATAGAATGGTTTTAAAGTGAATGGAGGGAGGGTATTGACCTGAAGGAACAGGTAAGGAGTTCCAGGCCTTACCAACTAGTTTGAGTACAGACCATGCCCAGCAAATTTCACAGGTTTGGGGATAGAGAAGAGTTTTTTGGTCATCAGACTGTAATGGTTGCTAGAAAATGTCATAGGTGGTAAGAAGATGTGTATATATTACTTGATAGGGTTCTAACCAAGTTAGGTGTTTTACTGCTATACAGTGGTGAGTTCTGAAAGTCAGTGTCATTAAACAATTTCCTCCATTTTTTATCACCAATTCTATTTTCTTTTTCCAGAGTTGTATAGTTGTATAGCCCAGCCACTTTCTCAGTCTTTTGTGCACTGACAGCTTTCCTTCTTTTCTCTACCCTTATGGTGGCTATCAATATTTCTCTCTTTCATTCATCTCTAATTTATGCACATTTAGCCCTCCCAGCTAGCTCCTCATTCTGCTTATGTCAATCTCTGCTTCCTCATCTTGTTTATACAATTTAAAGTAATATGTCACCATTGTTGTTAATATTTATTTTGGTGCATCTTTAACCCTCCCATATCCTGGTTTCTTATTTTTATAACTGCCTTTTCCATTGTTTGTTGCTTTAGCCTTTGTCCTAGATACTTTGTTGTTCTACAGCTTTTCTCAAAAATGTTCATTTCAAAACTCTAGTGCTGTAAGCATTTATAGTATCTAAATGATCTACCATTATCTTTTCTGCCTCTCTCAGTTGTTTCTCACATCTTCTGCAACACCTTTTCTGACATTCTTTTGCAGTATTTTTACCTTCTGTACTGCTTATGTTCTCCAAGTTCACATTTTCCCTGCCTTTTGTACCACCAGCTTCTTTATGTTCTTTTTTTGAAATCTTCCCAATCCCTTAGTGATACTTTTTTCTATATAAACTATTTCCTCTACCTTTTCTTCTGACGTTTTATCATAACAATCAATCCCTATCAACAAATTAATAGAACCATTGGTACTACAGTTTTCTTTTTAATCCCAGAGTATTTCCCACCTATGGAATAAACTACCTCTGCACATTAACCAATGTAGTACCATAACTATAGTCAAGACTAACCTAGACAATTGGATGGGAACTCAAAAATTTCTCCTCAGGTCTAACCTATGTAACCCTCCTTGAGGCAGGAGGTAACTCATGATATTGGTTGTTCTGGTCTAGGCTGTTAATAGTATGATGACCAATGGTCTTGTATCTACCTATGCACTTAAAAGCAAGATCTTGTGATCAAAGAGAGACTCATCCAAAGCAAGATGAAGGAATGTTATCATACTTGATCTCAGCCAATGGTTTGTGTGGAACCCTGAGGAGGGTGTGCCAAGAGCCTTCTAAGCACTCGCTGTACCAAAGGAATGACTGCCTCCTTGATCGTCACAGACCATAATTCAAGGTACAAGACATACAAGATGCTGACTCCAGGACTGGATGGAAGCCTCCTGTCCCCAGTAGAAAAAAAGGGAAGAAGTAGAATCTTTTGCTTTTCTCTGAAAGAAAAAAAAGAAGTTATGTCTTACCATAACGTTCCATCTGTATTTTTGATCCTCGTTCAGTCATTATGCATGGGTATCGGTTCCGACCTCGGAACCGAGCCAGTCATTTTCCAAGCTTGCGTCAGCTTCAAACTCTCGAGCTAAACTCTTACCCACAATCCCCCTCTCCCTGTTACCTCAGATTGAGTTTGCAAGTCAAAGAAGGAAGAGAACTGGATGGTGAGGTCTGCTAGAAACCACAGGAGGGGGAAGGAGGGAGGGTCGTAATGACTGAACAAGGATCAACAATACAGATGGAACATTATGGTAAGACGTAACTTCTTTATCTGATATTGTTAATCCTTGTTCATTCCTTATGCATGGGACAGAGTCCCCAGCTACCTCTATTCCTGGGAGGCTGTCACGGAAGAACATTCCTGAGCACCACAGAACCGAAGGATGCTCTTCTCCTGGAGGCCAAATCCAATTTGTAATGATTGATGAAGGTATGAGGCATAGCCACAGTTGCAGCTGCACAGATGTCATGTAAAGAAGCTCTGGCATGGTAGGCAGCAGAAGTTATCTGCTACCTTGTTGAATGAGCTTTCATGGTAGTAGGCAACGAGATATTACGTTGTGTATAAATGAAGGTCACACAGTCCTTCAACCATCTAGCTAATGTGACCTTAGCAACAGCAGATCCTAATTTAGGTCCAGAAAAGGCCAAAAATAACTGGTCAGATTTACGAAAGGACCTAGTCCTGTTTAAGTAAAAATGGATTTGCCTGTGGATATCTAGGGTATGTAGGCAATACTCTCCTCTGTTTGAATGACTGGGAAAGAAAACTGGCAATTCAATGGTTTGGTTAATGGACATTTCAGAGATCACTTTTGGCAGAAATGATGGATTAGTTCTCAGAGACACTTTATCTCTATGAAAAATCAAGTATGGACTCTTGATACATAAAGCTTGAAGCTCAAAAATACGTCTGGCAGAAGTAATGGTGACCAAAAACAAGGTTTTCCATGACAAATGCTTGAGGTCGCAAGAAGAAGCTGGTTCAAAAGGTGGCATTGTCAGAGCTTGTAAAACTAATGATAAATCCCATGGTTGAATAGGTTCTCTAAAAGGTGGCTTCAGATGATTCACACCTTTTATGAAGGTCTTGCACAATTTGTGGGACATACGAGTGGAAAGGGTGGGAATGCGTAAAGAAGACCTGAGGGCCAATCGTGGACTACAGCGTCCCTGGGTGACTGTCCCGGAGGGGGACTCAGGGCGAAGTAATTGCTGCATTTGTAGTTGGTCGGGGATGAAAAGAGGTGGCAGCAAGGATGGCCCCAGCGGTGGAAGATCTCCGTCGCTATCAAGGGATTCAGGGACCACTCGTGAGGTTGTAGAAGGCACCCACTGAGTCTGTCTGCTATCACGTTGGAACTCCCGGGAATGTGCGTTGCTAGAAGAAAACGGTTGGTAGCCATCGTCCATTGCCATATCCTCATGGCCTCTCGACAAAGGGGGTAAGATTTGGTTCCACCTTGCTTGTTGATGTACCAGACCACCACCATGTTGTCTGATTGAATTGCAATTGTCCCAGATGGCAGCAGGGGATAGAATGCTTGCAACGCCAGAAGCACCGCCCTCAGCTCTAGAACATTTATATGCAGATGGGCCGCCAGTTCGGACCAAGTCCCTTGGACTGTCTGTCCCTGACATAGCCCCCCCACCCCATCAGGGAGGCGTCCGTGGTCACTGTGGCCTTGGGTTGCTGGGGGGAGAAGGGGCGAGACCATTGTGACAGATTGTGTGTCATCCACCAATTTAAATCCTGTTTGCACCTGTGGGTTACTCGAATCACGGCTGAAAGAGGATGCTGAAAGGGATACCATTGGGTGAGCAGTACCCATTGTAGAAGCCTCATATGAGACCTGGCCAGGGGGACAATGGTGATGGAGGCTGCCATGGAACCCAACAGCTGTAAAACCAAGTGAGCTGTGGATTTCTCCCTTGAAAGGATTGGAACCAGCTGTTGCTTTATCCTTAAAATTCTGTGCTCTGGAATAGCAGCTCTGCAGTTCTTTGTGTCCAAGATAACCCCTATGAATTCTGTTGACTGAGATAAGGTGAGATTGGATTTTTGCCAGTTTATGGTTATGCCTAGCCTTTGTGCAGCGAGAAGAGAGTATGCCAGGGCTTCTTCCAGTACATGTCTAGTGGGGGCGGAAATGAGACAGTCGTCTAGGTATGAAAACACCTGGAATCCTTGAAGTCGCAAGTGAGCTGTGACAACTGCCATGCACTTTGTGAACATTCTGGAGGCTGTAGAGAGTCCGAAGGGCAGTATGCTGAACTGGTAGTGACTGGCTCCTGCGTGGAAGCGCAGAAATCTTCTTGATGGCCTGTCCACTTTTATGTGGTAGTACACATCTTGAAGATCTATCGAGCACATCCAATCATCTTTTTCCAAAAGCGGGAGGATAGACTATATTGTGACCATTCGGAATTTTGTACTCTCATAAACTTGTTTAATACACTGAGATCCAAAACTGGTCTCCAGTAACCGGTTTTCTTTGGCACCAAAAATAGTCTTGAGTAGAATCCAGATCCTACCTGGTCTGGAGGGACTACTTGGATGACTATCTTTCTTAGTAGCTTTTCTATCTCTAGTGCTGCTTCTTCCCTTTGACTGGCTGGAATGTCGGGAAGGTTTTTTGAAGGGACAGGACAAAGATCGAAGGGGATATGATAACCTCTGGTTATAATCCTTTGTACCCAAGAATCGGTGGTGATGATTAGCCAGGCAGAAGGGTACAAGGAGAAAAGTCCCCCAACCACCTCCAGAGGAAAGGAGTTGGGCCGCTCTTCAGGAGTGCTGGTTGGACTGGCCAGGATAAGAATCCCTGGAACCCTTATTGCGCAGATCCCCTCTGCCCCGAAAGGAGCGTCTTCCCTGTGAGATTCCCCCTCTGCCTCTAGGGGAGAACTCGGCCTGTGTGTCATGGAAAGGACCCTGAGATTTCTTGAACCATATCTTCCCACTCTTTTGGTTTCAGGAGAAAGCATGTTGAGGGGAAGAATAACAGACACCTATGGCAGAAAAAGTCTTACCGTCCTGTTCACATCTGACCAGTGTGCTTTTAACTTTGGGTCCAAACAATGAGGAGGTCTCAATGGGAGCATTAAGGAAGCCTTAAAGGGTTCCGCGAAATTGCACAAGAGCATCCAGGTGTGTCATCTCAAGACCGCAGCTGAACCCGCTGCTCTAGCTGCTCCTTCTGATGTGTGAGATATCAGTTGCATAGAGGAGTTAGATACTGACTCAATGGTGGCCAGCTGAGAGGCCACTTTGTCATGGACCTCATCAGACACGGCACCGGCCAAGGTTTCAGAAAGCTCAGAAATCAGATCCCTGTGAAGCCTGGTAAAGTGTGCCATATAATTCAGGGACCTGATAGTAAAGGTCACTGATGCAAAGGTGCACTTCCCTATCCTGTCCAGGGCCCGGGACACTTTGTTAGGCAGATGGACAGTCTGGCTTTCTTCTTCTGCCAGATCCTTTTTTGTTGCGGCCGCCACCACCAAGGCATCCACACGAAGACCTTTAGACCAATGGGGATCAATAGCAGGAGGGGACAAAATCTTATCTGGCCTCCGGGGAATAGCTTAGACAGTGTCAGGAGCCTTCCAAGCATGCTGCACGATAAGCCGGACAAGTTCATCGGCAGGTGGAGTAATCCAGGAGGTAGGGGGCCGGGTGCGAAAGGCCTGCAGGAACACAGAACTGCCAGTCACCTCTCTGTTTCAGGATTTCAAGGATATACCTCAGAGGGTGACCGAGGGGATCCTTCCCCCTCATCAAAATCTGTGTCTTCAGTGAGGGACTCCTCTGTGGAGTCCATGTGCTTCCTCTTACACACACTTTTCCAGTGGACTTCCTCAGCGGGAGAAGCTGGGTAAGACAGCGGAAAAGGGGTTTCCTGTGGGAATATGTCCTGAGGCCCTTGCACCCAGTGTCCGCTCAGAGCGACTTGTGAAACCAGTGTACCAGAGAAGGGCGGAGGGATAGACAGTCCAGTATCACCAGCAGCAGCGAAAGCCTTCTCCATCATTTGGAAGGCTGGTCCACCTGAAGAGGAGTGAATGTCTAGGACAGGGGTCACCCCTCCCCTAAGTGGCTCAGCCTGCCGACCCAGAGTCCCTGGAATGGCTGTGGAGCAGCAAACTATGCATGTCACAATTGACATCCTGTGTCATAGCAAAACTTTCCTGCCATGAAGGCAACTGCAGTTCCTTAGTCAGATCCATAAAGGAACCGCAGAAGGGGAAGACTGTGCTATATCCATGAACTTCAAAGGCAATGAAGGAAGAGAATAAGAAGGGGTCTTTGGAGAGGGGTGATCACCTCCCAAGGAAGAATAGTTCTTGGGGGGTGGGATACCTCTGGCCAGGAGCACCTGATCCACAAGACGCTACACATTGTGTTCGGAAAGACTTCTAGTGGACTTCATGGAGACTGAGGGAGAAACAGGCCTGTCCGCAGAAGAGGCAAACTCGGTGCCCATCTGATCAGTCCGCACTGAGAACAATGGTGCAGAGACAGACTGGACTACGGGTGTCTGCACCGAAGAAGTCATTGGTGCCGAGGTCATGGTCTGCACCAACACAGGGATCAGTGCCAAAGCTGTAACCGACAAAACCGGAGTCAACAATAACGGAATCGGTTCTGAGTAAGATGGAGCCGATGTGGTCAAGGTCTGCACCAACTTGAACGGTCGGTGCCGATACAGTGGTAATAACCTGTACCGAGGAGCCCCTCGGTGCCGATATAGTGAAGGCTGTAGGAGAAGACGGAGCCAAGATCACTAATGGAGCTGAAGGCCTCGGTGCCGAAGGTCTAGGTACCAAAAGCACTGGGGCTGATTGAGTGAGCTTCAGAGCCGAAACTTTAGCCTTTTTAGGTTCTGGTTGGCGGGAGTCCCCTGCCAGGGATGAAGGCAAAGATTTAGCCTTGGTAGGATCATCCAAGATTTTCTTATGGGCTCTAGGAGGGGTTGAGGCCTCCGACCCAGAAATAGCCTCTGAAAAGGGAGATTTAAGAAGTCCCTTCAGTAATAGCTTGTTTTTCCTTTCCAACAAAGTTCTATTTGAAAAGTTTTCACAAATAGTACGGGGGGGGGTCAACAGATAAGTGGGACACCCCCAAACAATAAACGCACAAAGAGTGCACATCAGAAGTAGGTAGTTTGTGTCCACAATCAGAACACCATTTAAACCTTGGACTACCTTTCTTATCTGCCATGATAGCAAAATTAGAAAGCAGAAAAGGGTACCAGCAATGGTACAAAAGAGTACCTGAAGGTATGAGAAAAGGAAAAGATTACCAATGATGGTAAGGGGAGAATACCTTGCGGTAAAAAGGTAGAGAAAAGAGAAGAAAAACCTGAAGAAAATATTGTCGCTAGATGCGAGAGGGTAAGAGACAATGAAATAGAAACTTTTCTGACAGAAAAGTAATATAAATGGCTATTAAGCAACAAATAACTGTACTTAGTTCAAGAGAAGCAGCTTGACACGACCAAATGGCAACACGGCAAACGAAATCTGAGGTAAGAGGGAGAGGGGGATAGTGGGTAAGAGTTTAGCTCAAGAGTTTGAAGCTGACGCGAGCTTGGAAAATGGAACCGATACCCATGTGTAAGGAATGAACGAGGATTAACAATATCAGATCAGTTGTTACAGCCCCTGTAGGAATCTTCCAGGAGCTCTGCAGAGTCCAGCTGATTCCAGGATATACCTCAGAGGGTGACCGAGGGGATCCTTCCCCCTCATCAAAATCTGTGTCTTCAGTGAGGGACTCCTCTGTGGAGTCCATGTGCTTCCTCTTACACACACTTTTCCAGTGGACTTCCTCAGCGGGAGAAGCTGGGTAAGACAGCGGAAAAGGGGTTTCCTGTGGGAATATGTCCTGAGGCCCTTGCACCCAGTGTCCGCTCAGAGCGACTTGTGAAACCAGTGTACCAGAGAAGGGCGGAGGGATAGACAGTCCAGTATCACCAGCAGCAGCGAAAGCCTTCTCCATCATTTGGAAGGCTGGTCCACCTGAAGAGGAGTGAATGTCTAGGACAGGGGTCACCCTCCCTAAGTGGCTCAGCCTGCCGACCCAGAGTCCCTGGAATGGCTGTGGAGCAGCAAACTATGCATGTCACAATTGACATCCTGTGTCGTAGCAAAACTTTCCTGCCATGAAGGCAACTGCAGTTCCTTAGTCAGATCCATAAAGGAACCGCAGAAGGGGAAGACTGTGCTATATCCATGAACTTCAAAGGCAATGAAGGAAGAGAATAAGAAGGGGTCTTTGGAGAGGGGTGATCACCTCCCAAGGAAGAATAGTTCCTGGGGGGTGGGATACCTCTGGCCAGGAGCACCTGATCCACAAGACGCTACACATTGTGTTCGGAAAGACTTCTAGTGGACTTCATGGAGACTGAGGGAGAAACAGGCCTGTCCGCAGAAGAGGCAAACTCGGTGCCCATCTGATCAGTCCGCACTGAGAACAATGGTGCAGAGACAGACTGGACTACGGGTGTCTGCACCGAAGAAGTCATCGGTGCCGAGGTCATGGTCTGCACCAACACAGGGATCAGTGCCAAAGCCGGAACCGACAAAACCGGAGTCAACAATAACGGAATCGGTTCTGAGTAAGATGGAGCCGATGTGGTCAAGGTCTGCACCAACTTGAACGGTCGGTGCCGATACAGTGGTAATAACCTGTACCGAGGAGCCCCTCGGTGCCGATATAGTGAAGGCTGTAGGAGAAGACGGAGCCAAGATCACTAATGGAGCTGAAGGCCTCGGTGCCGAAGGTCTAGGTACCAAAAGCACTGGGGCTGATTGAGTGAGCTTCAGAGCCGAAACTTTAGCCTTTTTAGGTTCTGGTTGGCGGGAGTCCCCTGCCAGGGATGAAGGCAAAGATTTAGCCTTGGTAGGATCATCCAAGATTTTCTTATGGGCTCTAGGTAGGGTTGAGGCCTCCGACCCAGAAATAGCCTCTGAAAAGGGAGATTTAAGAAGTCCCTTCAGTAATAGCTTGTTTTTCCTTTCCAACAAAGTTCTATTTGAAAAGTTTTCACAAATAGTACAGGGGGGGGGGTCAACAGATAAGTGGGACACCCCCAAACAATAAACGCACAAAGAGTGCACATCAGAAGTAGGTAGTTTGTGTCCACAATCAGAACACCATTTAAACCTTGGACTACCTTTCTTATCTGCCATGATAGCAAAATTAGAAAGCAGAAAAGGGTACCAGCAATGGTACAAAAGAATACCTGAAGGTTTGAGAAAAAGGGAAGGATTACCAATGATGGTAAGGGGAGAATACCTTGCGGTAAAAAGGTAGAGAAAAGAGAAGAAAAACCTGAAGAAAATATTGTCGCTAGATGCGAGAGGGTAAGAGACAATGAAATAGAAACTTTTCTGACAGAAAAGTAATATAAATGGCTATTAAGCAACAAATAACTGTACTTAGTTCAAGAGAAGCAGCTTGACACGACCAAATGGCAACACGGCAAACGAAATCTGAGGTAAGAGGGAGAGGGGGATAGTGGGTAAGAGTTTAGCTCAAGAGTTTGAAGCTGACGCGAGCTTGGAAAATGGAACCGATACCCATGTGTAAGGAATGAACGAGGATTAACAATATCAGATCAGTTGTTACAGCCCCTGTAGGAATCTTCCAGGAGCTCTGCAGAGTCCAGCTGATTCCAGAGTAAAATTATTTTTTGGTGACAACCTAACAGCTCTAAGACATGTCCCTTTGTGATTACATCTGGATGCCAGTGGTCCAAGTTAATGGTTCTCCAAGTTGCTCCTGCAAGGTAGTGAGGGCAATGACTGCTGCACCTGTGGTAGTCACCTTTCTATGACATGACCAGTAGAGATAACCCTATCTAAACTGAAGAGGGGCCTCACAGAAGAGGAAGTTCTCAGTCAGGGGGCTGAACAGTCCTTTCTTGATAGGTTCATAGTTAAGTACTAGGCTAACTGCCCTTGTGGACCATTTTAAGCCTAGCCAATTTCCTTTGGTGAGAATTAAACCTTGTATCTCTTGCTTGTGAGGAAAACACCATGAACATTATGCTAACCCATCCTTTGTGTGGGGGTTGCTTGTATTATCTTTTGGAGGTTTCTAACAAAATCCTGGAAAGCATACTTAAAGAGGACTTCACCCTGCAGGGGAAATCCAGAAAAGGCTGCCTAAGCTCACCCTTTAAGGAGAAGAGTGAGGAGCTTTAACCACATAATCTAGAAGAGGCATGTCCCCTCAGACCTCACTGTTACCAGTCCAGCCCCAGTATCCAACATTCAAAACAGGTCTACCAACTACTCTAC
This sequence comes from Protopterus annectens, assembly GCF_019279795.1. Lineage (NCBI taxonomy): Eukaryota > Metazoa > Chordata > Ceratodontiformes > Protopteridae > Protopterus > Protopterus annectens. Next base: position 696,023,492 of record NC_056729.1, on the reverse strand, counting down.
AACCCCCCTCCGCACTTGTTCCATTTTTCTTGGCAGGTCGTAGATCCTGAGGGTGTCCTGGGGAATCTGCTTGTCTGTGCTTCTGTGTGGAGGGGTGGAGAATTTCTTTTTTTTAATGACATACTAACTTCCCTTTCTCCGCCCACCCCACATAATCTAGTACAGGCATGTCCCCTCAGATCTGACTGTTACCAGTCCAGCCCCCAGTACCCAATGTCCACAACAGGAGTACCAACTACTCACCAGCCCCCCACCCCCAGACTTGCTCTATTTTTTTTGGTGGCTGAGAGATCCTGAGGGTGTCCTGGGGGGACAGCTCATTTGTGATTCTGTGTGCGGGTGCAGTAGTATATATTTTTTGTATGACCTACTCACTTTCCTTTCTTCACCCACCCACTCATTTCTTACATCCAAGGGCAACTTCCTTTTTTGGACCACACCACACTTAGGGAGCATATTAACATGTGTTCTCCCACCTGGGATGGGCATGCCCATCCCTTCTCCACCTCTCCATCAATCACCCAAGCCACTAATCAAACCCAGGTCGGCTGGGCTGCAGTAAAGGCTTTATCCCTCTGCACCTCCAGAGGGATTCAGTACAGATATATTCTTAAGTCTCCTTCCCTGCCACAGGAACAGCACAATCAAAATTACAGTGGGGCTACATGGAAAACCACTACAGATGCTGTTGTAATGGCTCATTGCCTTAAGTCTTTGACACCAGAAATGGACAGGTTTAGCCATTTTTCTAAAGCCTGGTCTGCAATGAAAGATGTGAACTGGGACAGATGAGACAGATAATAAGGGAGCAAATCAGAAAGCGATAGAGGGATGACAGCATCATCTGTAAAGGTCTTCCATGTAGCCATGGAATGAATTATCATGGAAAGGATCAACGAAGAGATAGGTAACCTTCAGACACTGGACCCAAGCCATCTGGCTTTGTCAAGGTAAGGCCACACCTACTAAACTTTGTGGACTTTTTTGAGAAGGTCACCAAGGCAATGGGTGAGGGAAAAATGGTCCATACCACCTACCTGGACAGGGGTAAGGCATTAGATACCATACCCCACTTGGGTATAATTGACAAACTCACCAAACTGGGCATAACCCCCCACATAACTCATTGGATTGTCAGCTGGCTCATAGACAGGACCTAGGAAGTCAGGACTGGTAATGCTATCTCCACTATATGACCAGTCATTAGTGGGGTGCCTCAAGCCTCTATGCTGGGACTGCTCCTATTTGACATCTACATCTCAGAGGTAAAAGCTAATATCAAGGGCCTTTGGCTAACCAAGTTTGCACATGACTGCAAATTGTGAGCTATTATAGATTCCCCATGACCCAAACATCTTACAACGGTGTTTAACAGATTCAAATGATTGGTACTTAAGTCATGGATTAAAACTCAATACCAACAAATACATTATAGTGCCTTTTGGAAAAACTGACACCCAAGCTAATTACACCATTGATATGAAAGAGTAGACCCAGGAGTCATGGATCTGGAAACATATTTCATCAGTAATCTGACATTTAACCAACATTTATTTTTTATGTAAATATTTTATTTATTGACATTTGATTACTGGGAACATCCGCCTGGGTAAGAGTCCATTTTCAGAGTTGGCCCAAGGAAAAAAGCTCCAAAGTATAACAAAACATTTAAAGAATAATAATTGTACTGTGTTTAGAAATAATACAAAAAACAACTATAGTTTAAATAATTACAATAAATTAGACATAATATGAAAAGATTGGTTTAGAATAGATACAAGTTATATGACAATGATTTAACAGTTAAAGAAATTTCAGCCAGTTTATAGAAATTAAAGGTAAATTAATGAAATACAAATAGAAATTGCAATACATAGTGAGAGAAAAGCATGCTTAAGGTATATTTAGACAGAAAGCCAGGGAAGACAAATTGATAGAAGTAAGGAAGTGAATGAAGAAGGAAGAGTAAGGAGATGTAAGGTATGAACAGGTATCCTAATGATGAGCAAGAATAGAGCCAGCTTTTGGCTAGGAAATCTTTCAGAATGGTTTTGAAGGATAGGGGTGAAGGTACTGACCGTATGGATAGAGATACGGAGTTACAGGCCTTAGCAACATGGTAGAAAACAGACAATGGTGAGCAAATCTGATAGACTTCTGGCAGACAGGAGTGTTTGGTCACTGGATCATACAGACCGACTGGGAACACAGTTGTGTAGAAAACTATTTACTGCTCAAACAACAGATGGATTCTGAATAATTTTACAGGTAGTAAGAAGTGTACATAGGTAGGTACTAGGCTATCGGCCCAAGGGCCTACGTAAGCCTAGCCAGCAAGGTTCCATAGCTTACGCCACCCAAGAAAGTTATTTTCCTGTGCCACTGTCCAGCAGAGACACAGAAGTGATCCCTGAGGTGTATTTCCTATTTCCCATCCACTCATCAAGAGTTTTCTTGAAGAGTGCTAATGAAGAACTTTGCTTGACATAAATGGGTAGCTTGTTCCAGAGTATAGGAAGTCTCTGGGACAGGAATCTATCCCTCCAGCATGTCCTGTTTATTGTGATGACAAGGTTTAGGTCCCTAGAGCGTGTAGCTCGGAGGGATTGGGATTTCTTTAGGTGTAGCATGTCCAAACAGCTCTGGGTTTGACATAGCTTTATATGCTAGGCAAAGATCACCTCGGAGTAGGCGATATGCTATGGAGTAAAGCTGGAGTTTTTTGAGGCGGTCAGTGTAGGACATTTGTTTGAGGCCAGTAATCCTCTTTGTGAGGTACTTCTGTGGCCTTTCCAGCTGCTGCAGATGTCTTGTGAGGTACATTCCAAAAGGGGCTTATTACTCTATAATGGGTCTAATGAGTGACGAGTAGAGGGGAACAATTACCTCTTTTGTCCTGGATGAGAACCCTTTTATGATGAGGTGTGCCACGTAGAAGGGCTTCCTGACTACTTTGGCGACGTGACTATCAAAGTAGAGACTACTGTCCACCTGGGTCCCAAGGTCTCTTATCTTGCATTCAGTGTTAAGTAGATTGCTGCCTATGTGGTAGTTCATGGGTACAGAGTTTTTACCAAAGGGGATGACACTGCACTTTTTGGTACTGAGCTTGAGGCCATGGCTCTGACAACAGGCATCTGTCTCAGTGAGGCCCTTTTGTAGGATGTCCACATCATTTGGGGACTTGACTATGGCTCCTAGTTTGCAGTCATCTGCGAACTTCGTTAGCCAGAGGCCTTCTGTGTTATCTGTACTTCAGAGAAGTAGATACCAAACAGGAGAGGTCCCAGGACGGAACCCTGTGGTACTCCACTTGTCACTGCTTTGAGGTCAGATTTGGAGTCTGCAACTTTTACAGTGTGGGTTCTGTCAGTGAGCCAGTTGGCAACCCATCTTGTGACGTAGGGATTTATACCTAGATTAGTGAGTTTAGCTATAATTCAAGAATGGGGGATGGTGTCGAAAGCCTTGGCGAGGTCAAAATAGGCTGTGTTAACCACCTTACCCTCATCCACGGCTTTGGTGACTGCCTCAAAGAAGTCGATCAGGTTCAGGAGGCATGATCTGCCTTTCACATACCCGAATTGGGTGGGATCCAGAGTTTGGAGGTTATCAATGTCTTTGTTTATGAGTTCCATGATGATACGTTCCATGGCCTTGCAGACCAGGCTCGTTAGGCTAATAGGTCGATAGTTCCCAGGATCAGTGGTGGCTCCCCCTTTGTGGAGTGGGATAACTGTTGCTGTGCACCATTCAGTGGGCACAAATGATGATGCGAGGCTATTATTAAACATGGTGCTTAAGTGGGGAGCCAGTTTGTTCTGAAGTTCGTGTAAAAGGCAGCCTGGGATGTTGTCCTGTCCCATGGATGCTGTGTTTTTGGCTTTAGAGAGTGCAGCTTTTATCTGCGTAGTTGTGATTACAGGGACTCTGCATTCTTCCTGTATAGATATGGCCCTTTAGGGGGTGAAAGGGGGGTAAAGTTAGCACTGAACCTATCTGCCAGGATGTTGGCAATATCAGTTGGTTCTGTAATTTTCGTGCCTTTGTGCTGTAACTCAGAGCAGATCTGGGTGTTGCCATCTAGATACTTTGTGGTTGTCCTTGGATTTAGTGGCAATATTGTTTTCCTAGCTAGCTTTGGAAGATCTTATAAGGGATCTCAGCTTCTTACTGAGGCTGACCAGGAAGCTCCTCCACTCATGGGATTTTACTCTCTTTTGCAACAGTTTCTTCCTTCTGTTGTACAGTTTGTTTATGGCAGGGGTCCACCAGATTGGCTTCCTTTTTTTGGAGGATAGCATCTTGGTTCTGTTTGGGATAGCATGATCTATGCACTCGTGTAAGTGCTTATAGAGTGCATTTGTGTAGGATTCAGCAGTCGTAACTGTATTGTCCATCTGCATGGGTGTCATGAAGTTTACCACTTCTGTCTTAAGAAGCATGAAGTTGGCTTTGGAGAAATTTTTTACTGTGGTTTCCTTAATGGGGGGTGGGGGTGGGATGTGGATATCAAGGGTGATAAGCTTATGGTCGCATTGGACCAACGAGGAGTTGACTTCAGGTGTGGAACACCGGTCACTCATGTCGGTAATGACTAGGTCTAGGATATTGTTGTCCCTGGTGGGGGTGTGGATAAGTTGATCTAGGGCATTGGAGTTTATGAATTTCAGAAAGCTTTGAGCTAAGGAGTTGGTACACAAGTAGTTTTCCCAGTTGTGGAGGTGGAGTAGTTGAAGTCGCCCATTATTAGGGTGTTTGGTTGAACCTTAATATTTTCCAGTACATCAAGAAAAGAGGAGTGGGAATCCTGGGGCATGGTGGGGGATCTGTAGCAAGCTACAATTTGGATTGCAGTTTTGCCCAGAGTTAGTTTCACTTGGATAATCTCAGATGCATTATGCTGAGCAACTAGCCTGGAGGTGTGGATATCCTTAATGAATATGGACACACCTCCGCCTTTGGTATTTCGGTCTAGGTTACATGGCCGAAAAGTGTGGTATGAGTTATAGCTTGGTAGTGCACGGGTGCTCTCTGGAGCCTTGAACCAGGTCTCAGTCACTGCATAGATATCGATGTTCTCCATTTTAAGGAGTGCATTGAATGAGTGCATTTGAGATTTAGACTTCTAGCATTGAGTAGCATTACCCTCAGTTTTTGCTTGCCTGTTCCTGTTATGGTGGTGAATTTGTTATTTGAACCCTGCCTAAAAAAATACACTATAGGGGCAGCAAGAACCTTAGCCAGTATCCGGAATCCCAAGGGGCGACAGGCGCAGGCCTTCTGTGGCAAAGCATCGTGGTCTGTCGACCATGTCATCCCAAGCAGACAGATACTGGATCACCTTAGAATGACACCAGAAGCTTAGCCAATTGTTGAAGTCAATCATTTTGTCCTTGTACTGTGGTATCATTCTGGGAGATGGCAGAATGCTACTCAGGGCTAGGGTCATACCTGCCTGGGCTACAAGATCGGAGAGCTTTCCATGTCTCTTTTCATGTAGTCCAGGGAGGTACATCTCAGGTCATTCACACCAACATGGACAATGACAGTCATATTTGTACTTGGGTTGGAGTGACCTGAGTGCGTGGGTTATGTGGCGGATCCTGGCACCCGACAGGCAGCTGACATTAACCTTCTCCTTGTTTAGCCTAGTGAGTGGGACATCAGTGTGCCTGACTATAGAGTCACCTATGACTAGTGTGTTGGGTACGTTGTTTTGCCTTATTGGCTGTGGTTGAGTGGCACACTGAGTCTGTGGGCTATGTGTCATTTGGGTTGTGTTGGGGGATGGAGGTTGCTTGCGTTTCTGATATGGAGGTCTCTGTTGCTTAGACAGATTATTATTGAGAGCCTCCGCAAATGTTTTTGTGATACTATATGTGGATTTTGGTGGTGCAAATGTTTACCTTATCCTCATGACTGTCAAGTTCAGTCTTGGTTGGAGAGAGCTGTACCTCCAGTTTGGCTAGATAAGTGCATCTCTCACAGGTTGTAGTGTTGGGTGGTAGGAGGAGAGGGTTGTCTGTGTACATAAGGCAATTTCTACATTGCCTCAAGATGCCCAGATTCATCAGATAGACAGAGAGAACACTGGGAGCTGACCCTTGGACATGCCTGAGTAAAAAAACTGTTTTCCTCTAGATAAGTGAGGAAAGTGAGTACAAGAGCTGTTTTTCTTTAAGCAAGTGAGAAAAGTAAGTTAGTTGATTGAGCAGTTCTAACCAATGTAGGCATTTTAGAGCTATACAATGCTGGATGCTGAAAGGGGTATTTGCTGAAAATTTAGCAACTTTGTTATGGCATTCTTCAAGTTTTGATTTTTCTAATGCCTGAAGGTTAGCAAGGATGGGACCACCATAAAGAAGTGTGGGGAGGAGCTGATTACTGGTAAGATTAGTTTTAGTTGCATTGGTGAGAAAGTTTTTGGCTCTATAAATTATCTCCATTTTTTGTTATGCAATGTTTATAGGCCAGTTGAATTTAAGCTCATCCACTATCATCCCTAATAATTTGCTATAAGAGGTGACTTCAATTGTTGCATTATTCACGGGAGAGGGATTGGGGAAAAAGAAGTAGTATTTTTTTTTTTTAAGGTTGAGCATGAGTTGCGAGTTACAAAGCCATCTTTCAGTTGTTATTAAAGATTCCGGAGTAGTTTTTTGGAAGTGTGTTGTATTGTCAGAGGTGCAAATGAGTGTGGAGCCATCTGTCTACTGTATTAGGGAGGCCTGTTTTGCAGATGTGTACAGGGTGTTGGTAAGAATGTTGAAGAAGAGGGGACAAAGGACAGAACTTGTGGTACACCAGTGGTGACTGGGAGGTATGGAAAGATGTATGGCATGCGGCCAAGCTAGTAGGAAAAACATTCTATGTAACCCAACTTATACATAAGGGCATGGCATCCAGGTCGAAGAAAGTCACAATGCCACTTTATTCAGCCCTTATCAGACCCATCATGATGTACAATGCCCCCTTCAGCATATACCTGTCCAGCCATTGACAGCAGCTGAAACACCCACAAAGATTCCTTACTGGGAGAGTCCAAGGTATTAACACATTGTCCTGTGGGTATCTTCTTAAACCTCTGTCTCTATACTGTGCCTCCTAGAGTTTATTAAGAGGCAATCTATGCCTGGCATACAAGGCATCCTTATATCCAGCTCTGATGGAACTTTTGCACAGCTGCAAAATTAACAGTATCAGAAACACTAGCTCCAAGGATTTAAATTTTGCTTGTGACATAAATAAGACACGTTGGTGAGACAGATATGTGTCTCAGAGGATCCACATGTTCTTGAACAGGCTCCCATCCATGTGAAGCAGAGTCCATCACTAATTCTATTGAACTGTAACCTTGACCAATGGATTTGAAATTGGAAATTCACCCCAGGTTGAGCTACCTTGTCTCTGATAAACAAAGGCAGATAGTAATGCACAAAATAACATTCTTGCTATATAACCTCTGAGAAAACAATACCGCTGCTAATACATGCCCATGATACATTAGGACACAGTTGGGTTGGACTGCACAGCTAGGCTTATAAAAGCTCTGGTGGTCATTAGCCTAGTATACATCTATGCACTTCTTGCTTACCATATCCAAAGCCTTGGACTTCTAATTAGGCAGTAAGCTGGAATTGTGGTATTGTCCCCATACTACATCAGCCCTGTAATGGCTGGTCAGGATGTCACTCTATTTGGCCGAGGGTTTGTGCAGAGCATCCATCCTCGTGGGAAAAGATGATGTTGAATTTGGATGTTTCCAGGCTATAAGACTGGCATCCTTCTGGACAAGTACCATAGGAGAGATGATCCAAGTTTCTTCATCCTTCTTTTCCATACAGTTTTAAGCATTTCTCATGAGACGTTACAAAGTTGGCATCAATAACCAGACAATCGCCACAAAAGGAGGAGTCTTGTTGGAGAGAGCGCATCAGGAAGAAGGCATCAAACACTACACCTTAGGGATACTTTCCTGTACCTGTGGGGACAAAGACTATTAGATGCCAAAAAAAAGTGAACAATCCAATGTTTGGGCTATTTCCATGAGTCCAACCGGTGCAAGAATGACACATGAGAATTTCCTCAAACCTAGCAAATGAATCTTGCTCAGTCAGTGAATTAAGATCCTCAACTGTGAGTTCAACCACTGAGCCTTCACTAAAGGATCATGTGATCAAGTCTACTGAGATGGCTTTATGTAGTCAAGATACTGAAGTTCAAACTTGGAAATATCAATGCGAATACGCCCAGAATGTACCTTCATAACCCATTTGCCAGAGCTGCACTTCTCATATTTGTTTTATCATCAGTGACAATAAACATCAGAACAATCCCTCAATAGTTAATAAACAATTTGCAACCCCTTTGGTCCATCACTGGACCAGTTTCATGGGAAAGACACTCCTGTAGGTCTAATCAGCTTTCATATGTGTTATTTTTTCTCTCTGGTGCTGTTCATTATTACACAAAGTAATGCTACACAGTTTTACTGTAGACGTGAGAGTAAGACAATGCTTATTCTTTAATAAGGAATGATAAAAAATACTAAAGATATGTCTTAAGAATAGAGATGGCAGAGTTACTGGATCTTGACCAAATGTTCAACTGAAGACTCATACTCAGGGTTTTAGGTAGTGGCTGCATGGGACAGACTATAACTAGAATCCAATACCAATCTCCTAATCGGTTGTTGATAATTCTAAAGTCTCAGTGGCACAACAGGTAGCACATTCGCCTTTGTTGCAGAAGGCTGTGGCTTCTATTTCCACACCAGGTAGATCAATTGCTGACACTACAGTGCAGCATGTGGGAGGGTCCTCCACTCCTGAATGTGTTGTCCGGCAGATAAGACATTAAACTAAGTTCCCAAGTGGCAACTCAGGTTGATGTAAAAAATTCCACAGCACCTATCGAAAAGAACAAGGGTTCTTTATTTACATAATCCACAAGTATTTTACACAATCACATAAATTATTTACATTAGTACTTATTTACATTCTATATGCATATTTTCAACTATATATATATATATATATATATATATATATATATATATATAGTTGAAAATATGCATAAAGAATGTAAATAAGTGTATGTATGTATATGTGTATGCATGTATGTGTACACACACACACACACACACACACATATATATATATATATATATATATATATATTTTTTTTTTACAAATCACATCTCCCTTTGTCATTTTACCTTATCATGTATAATACTTAGTACTTTTTTGACCCCCACTACAATTTCTACAACCAAAACTTTTTTCAACATCATTGCCAAGTCCCATTTTTAATGAACATGATTTCCTTAACCCTGTTTCCAGATTAACCATAATATGGCAAACATTTTTACTGAAATTTTCTACCTTTGTTTTACTTTTATATCTACAGCAGACAAATTCAATCATGACCGTATTTAAATTGCTTACATCTTTAAAATCATTCACACACTTTCTCTCTATAATCTTTTCCCATAACATGTTTACACTTTTACATTGTATAAAAACATGTTCACAAATTTAAATTCACCACGATGTAGACGATCTCTGACTTTTATACTTTTATATGGCATAACTCAGTGATCATCTCATAACCTACATAGAGAAAAAAAAGGTAGGGAGATGCAAACTACCAGTGTATAAATCGATCAGGAAAACTAAACAATTTGACCTCTCTAAATTCCAACTAGAGCTACAGTCTTGTAACTGGTCTAATCTTAAATACCTCCCTCTCAATGAAGCTGTAACAACCTTTAACTCCACCTTTACAAACATACTCAATTCCCATGCCCCCATACGTTCAACCAAGGTCAAAAACCAGACTGCTCCATGGCTAACAAAAGACTCTAAATCCAAAATCAAACTTAGAAACAAAGCCTGGGACAAATGGCGTGCCTCCAAAGCTCCCCTAGACCGAATTTACTTCCAACAACTTAGAAACGTGACAAAAAAATCTATTTTACTAGACAAAAAGAACTATTACCATCAACTGCAAGATAAACACCAACATAATCCCCAAAAGTTTTGGGAAGGTATTAACAACCTTCTCCATCCAGGCAAGACCACTACTCCAACTCCAGCTGACCTAAATGATAAAAGTCCTGAAGAAGTGGCCAATACCTTTAACTCTTTCTTTATCAATGTTATCAAATCCTTAGCTGCACAACAACCTCCCACCAGCCCCTCTACCACAAGTTTGACCCTGAAGTCAGAGCCCTCCTTCCACCTACAACCTGTTTCCACTTCCTTCATTAGATCCCTACTGAAGAAACTAAAACCTACTACCATTGCTGCCGACCTTCTACCAGCTGATTATCTACAAAAAGCTGCAGAGGTCATAGCCTACCCCATCTCCATCCTAATCAACCGCACCATAACGGAATCTACTATCCCCTCAATTTGGAAAATCTCCCACGTCATCCCTCTCCACAAAGGCGGGACATCTACTGATCTATCCAACTACAGGCCAATAGCCATATTGTCACCACTTGCTAAAATCATGGAAAAATGTATACACAAACAACTTGTACACTACCTAACCCAGAGCAAGCTTCTAACTACCTCACAACATGGTTTCAGGCCCAAACACAGCACTACTACTGCCCTCCTGTCTTTCACCGACACTATAAACCATAACAAGAACAACAAAAACATGTCATCCGCTCTCTTTCTGGACCTATCAAAGGCCTTTGATATGGTCAACCATCAACTACTTCACAACACTCTAAAAACCTTCGATCTAGACAACACAACACTTAATTGGTTTCATGCCTATCTCTCCGATAGAAATCAAGCCGTACTCTGGCAAAACAAGCTCTCGCCCCTATTACCTAACTCCACAGGGGTTCCCCAAGGCTCCATCCTGGGACCTCTACTCTTTTCTATTTTTATTAATGACCTCCACACAGTCATCCCCAAGACCTCCTGCATTCAATACGCGGACGACTCAACACTAATAAACTCGGACAGGTCACCAGCTAAGCTACTATCCAAAACCCAAGACTGTCTGACTGCAGTTGAAGACTGGTTGTTAGGTCGCCATTTGGTCCTTAACCCTAAAAAAAACAAACTATTACTCTTCCATCCTACCCGTAAACCTTCCCCTATACTCTTTTCTGTTCAATCCAAAAATGGCACTACTATATCCCCAGACTCAAACTCCAAATTACTAGGTGTTACCATAGACAACAAACTCAGATTCGACCTTCACATTAACCAAACTATTAAAACAGTTAATAAAAAACTGGGGTCTCTTTATAGAATAAGATCCTTTCTAACTCCCAAGGCAAGAGAGGCCACAGCCCGGTCTCATCTCCTCTCCTCCCTCCTTTATGCCTCCCCCATACTCACCAACCTGTACAAATCAGACCTAAATAAGCTCTCAGGTTGCTATAATCACATTGCTAGATTTGTTACTGGCATGCCTTACAAAACCCATCACTGTATCAACCTGCATAACCTTGGCTGGGTTGAACTACCAAACCTACTCCAACAGACCCAACTAACAGTAGCTTTTAAAATTCTCACTCAACCTGACTCCATTCCTGCGCTGTGTAATTTAATCACCCCATACTTAAACCTAACTAGTCTGCGCTCAGCAAATAGGCTACTTGCTCAAACAGTCAAATCCTGTAATTTTGGAGGTGACTCGCTGTTTGCAAATTCCATTGGTAAAATATGGAATTCCCTTCCGCCTCAACTCACCACTATCACCTCTCTATCCAAATTCAAGAAAAATCTATCCCTTCACTTTAAAAACCAGTGGCTCTGTCAATGTTCCAAACCAGACTAAACCCATTACCCTCCGCAACCTCTACTTCTCCATAGGAATTCCTCAAGGCTCTTCTCTGCATCTAGCATTACTCTGACATTTTTTCCTTCTAAATCTTAATAGTAAACAATCGCGTGTCTCTGTACCTTATGTATTAATTATCAAATGAAGTATTATATACTCTGTTTATATGAATGTAAATTACTGTCTATGTGGAGCTTTTCTCCCCGGGCCTCCGCTGAAAATGGACATGTATCCAGACGGATATTCCCGGTCAACAAATGTAAAATAAAATAAATAAAATAAATAAATATTCGCCTTCACTGGTAGCTTTTGTATAGACAAGCTCCATAGAAAATCTTAACCTTCTATATGTGTTTTACATCTCTTCATCCTTGCAGCAATAGCATTCCTTCTCTCATTGTTTAATTCCTTCAAAGGATACATCCCATAATACTTCTCCATAATCTTTTCATACCATTTTTTCTATCATTTTCAATTTCTTTCACATTAATTTTCCACAGGATAATCTTATATTGGTACTTTTTCATTTCTTTATTACAACAACTCTCTCTTCCTTTTTTAAGAACTAAAAAAGTCAAACATTCCATTTTATACTTTACACTTAATATTTTTGTTATTAACGTATCCTCATTATCTTTTAAATGCTTCATTGCTATGTATCAATTTAAGGATGACGTACAATATAGGTTTTATTAACCCTAAACCTCCTTTTTCTTTATGTATATATAACACCCCTCTTTTTACAAGGTTTAACCTTGATCCCCACACAAAGGCAATTATTACAGTGTATACATCATTCCTTAAATTTAAAGGAACCCTGAATCCACTAGTTAAATAAGTAATCTTTGTTAATAGAACTGAATTTATTAAATATACCTTTTTTTAAAGGAAAGCCTAAAGGACTTCCAAAACACACACTTTTTTAAATTCCTCTGTTTTCTCTTTCCATACAGAATTTATAATTTCTTGCTTCCCAAAGTTTATTCCAAGGATCTTAATTTTTTTCTTTATTAAATTCAACTCCACCAATCTTTCCTTCAAAATCTATGCCTTGACTTTTATCTTTATTTAATACTAGCCCAAACATCTTAATATTTTCTTGTAACTGCTTTATTACTACATTCAGGCTAATTTCATTTTTAGTTGCAATAATACTGTCATCTGCATAATTCAACAATATACACATTTTTATCCCTTCCTTAAAAATATAACTATTAGCATCCATCTCCTTATTCATGTACACAGATGTTACATTCATTACTAGTGTGAATCATGTAGTACTCAATGGGCATTCCTGCCTGATACCGTTCTCTAACTTTATAGCATCACTCAACCATCTATTTATCATATTTACTATACTATATTTGTATACTGACATACACACATTTTTAATCTTCTGACTTGTATTCTACATATCAAATATATCCCATAATACTAGATGGCTCAAATCAAATGCTTTAGTCTCCTACTATCACTTTTGCATGAGCATTTCTAACTACTATATCATCTAATACCCTAATTATTAATATGTCTTGAACTTTTTACTTTTTATACCAAACACGTAATCATTTACAGCCTTACCTGCTTTTCCTTCCATCCTTTTGTGTAATATTTTCATAAAAATCTTATAATCCATATTATTCAATACAATAGGTCTCCAATTTTGAATTTCTTCTTTCTCTCCTTTTTTCAATGCAAATCTGATGATACCCTTACACAACTCTTTACACAAAAGCTTTCTCCAACCATTCACTTAATACTTTTATGAACCATTTTCTTTTGCTCCAAAGTCAGATTTTATACATCTTCTGTTCCATCTGCTCCTGCTGCAAAATCTAAATTCATTCCTTTTATTACCTGTTCTAATTCTTCTATTTTTACCACTTTTTCTAAATCCTTATTCTCCATATCTGAAAAAGTGCATACCTTTCATTTCTTCCATGCCTTACATCTCTGTTCTTTAAATAATATCCTAATATATTATTTTACTATATTCACAGTCTCCTCTTTTCATTTCCCTCATTATGCTATTCTCTTTGATTATTTTACTTAAATAAGGTGCAATTTCATCTTTTCCTCCTTTCAAAAGTATCATTTTTTATACAATGAATGCTCTTATTGTTTTTTTATTCATTCAATATATTTTCTGTTCTTTACTAAATAAATTATCATCATTCTTCTCTGTACACTAAATCATGTCATTACTGAAGTTCTTATAATTCCTCTTTTCCCCAGGTCATAAAATATTTTTTATATTTTAGTTTAAAATTTAATCACCATTCTGACAAATTTTGGTAAAATTTTCTCATTTCTACATGATCTTGCCATAATCTCCTGGCATCTTTTCTTCCTTTACCACCTCATTTTACTTCATTAATTTTTTTATGCCTTTCCCTATTTTTATATAAACATCTTTCATTTTACCATAATACATATTGTCCTATGATCTGAAAACCCTGTCAGTAATACTCCTTGTTCAAATGCTACTACACTTTCTGATAATGAGAAATAATCAATTTATGTTCTTTTCTCCCTTCTTCTGTACGTCCAAGTCTCTAAATTCCAAATTTTTAACTGTCCATATTTTATAATGCCCTTTACTACTTCAACATCATAAGCCTTTTTGTTAGGCTGTCTTAAATTACAATTAAAGTCCCCTACTACAATTATCTCCATATTAACTGCTACATATTGTACTACCTTTCTAAAAATTCCTTCCCTCTCCTTTTGTATAACATAAGCATATAATGCAATAATTCTTATAATATGTTCACTCCATTTATATCAATAACAGTAATTCTACCAGTTGTAACAGCAAGTGTAACATCTAACACTTTAATTGTATCTTTATTCCTGAACAGGTCTATTTCCCAAAATTCCATATTGAGTTTTTTCCCCATCACACTTCTGATTTTGACAAAAATCTAATCTCTTCTAGTATGATAACATCGCTATCTAACTTTTTACACTACAAAATCCCTATCCTTCTTTCCAACTTTTTAAAACTATTCACATTCACTGACAAAACTTTACACACAACTCTGCTTTAATCATATTCATTCTTTCCTTTTTTTTTTTTGATTTTCTATATTTTTCCTTTTCTTTCTCTCACTCTTGTTTCCAACTGAATTTCTTTTTTTGTCTAACTATATTCCATTCAGCATCATCATTCTCACTTAAACTTGACTCCTCTTCTTCAACATTTACTGCATTTAAATCATCTTTCACTTTATTTTTTTGAGTTACTTTTTCCATCTCAGTACTACTACTACTACTACCTTTTTTCCTCCATTTTTTCTCTTCTACATCTTTTTCCATAGCTTTAGCCTTACTACCTAATTCCATTACATTCTCTGTTATATCTGATACTACTTCATTTTCTTTTTTTTTTCACATCCCTCCCCCCAATGTCCCAATTTTTTACATTTATAACATTTAGGTTCACAATACTTTGCAACATGTCCTAAACTCCCACATATAAAACATTTTCTTTTTTCACATTTAATTAAATGATCAATTTTTCCACAGAAATGGTGCGTCTTTGACTGTCCCCAATATCTCACCAAACCATTATCTCCTTCAATATTAATAACACTTGGAATATGTAAAATACAATCATTTTTCAGTTTCAGTATCACATTGCAATCCCATGTCCCAGTCCATAAACCTCTATTATCATATACTTTTGATAAATTCAACATATCATTGCATAGATTTAATAAATGCTTTTTTAAAGTCTCTCAACCTCAGCTTGGAATTGAATATTAATTTTTTTCTTAGTTTTGCTAAAAGAGGGCTTAAGTACATGTAAGTTCCATGGTGATCAGTTTTTCCTTTTATCATATTCCTCTATAAACTTTTCCATTATCTACCCAGTCTTGAAAACAATGTCACAAAAATACTGTTTATTAATATGTATAACCTCTCTTGCCTCATTTGTTTTAATCTCGAGTGCATTAACAACGTTGTCCCATACCTTCTATCTATCCACTGGGACATCTTCCTTCATTTCAACTCTAACCTTAAGCAGTCTTTTTCTTCTAACTTTTATTTCTTCTACCATGTATTCCTTCTCTCACCATCTCAGCATACGATTTATTCTCTATTTGCATCTCCTCACTCTGATGCCCTTCTTCCTTCTGTATTCTCTCCATCATTTCTCCCTAAAATAAATCATTTCCATCTTCCAGTTCACTTTTCTCCACCACCTCCAACAATATATCATCTGTAATTATACAGTCCTGTGTTACATCCTCAAATTCAAAATGCTTCTGCTGGAAAACCTCTTCTGAATCTATCTCTACTGCATCTACTGCCTTCCTACTACTTTGAAAAAAGCTCAACTGCCTTTTTCTCCATCTCTGACAAACCATACTCCTCTCTACAACTATTCTTGGCTACTGACTCCTTCCCGGACAAAATAAAAAATTCTGCTGTTCGAATAACAGCACCACAATCAAGATTTACTTTCTAGTTCAGCTCTACACTCTACATTTTTGCTAATGGTAGTTTCCTGCTTTTCTGGGCTGCCTTCGTGTCTGAAATGGGAGACAGGAAGTGCCACAATGAAGAGAGTCCCCATATGTGAAAGAGTAGGGGAAGTTCCCTGATGCCCTGGACAAATTTTCCCTAGTAGTATAAATACCACTTTGGGTTTCCCCCTGAAAAAAGGCAAACAGCCTAGAAGGATTAACTGAGTCAACAAATGATGGCTATATAAATACAATTTTGCAGATTTACCAGGGCTCTCATAAAAGAAAGTCTTAAGTAACAAAGCAAATGTATTGGAAAATATTCTGGCAAATGGGTGATTAACTTAAGGAGGAAGTTCAGATCACAAACAATACAGGTTGACCAGCTATCTTCAAATAGCTATATATATGACCAAATAAATCAACCAACTGACAACTGCTGAACCACAAGAAGGAATGTCAACAGTAACCTCATTCTTGCTTTCACAGCATGCAAGAACAGCATTTAGAGTGATCACAAAGATTGCTCAGTATCAGATTTGACTGGGCAGAATTTTCCAAAGCTGTTTTGCAAAATCTTCTGGGTATCAAGACCATACCATTGTACACTTTACCTATGTGGTATGACCTCACAGGACATTCTATTAAGTTAGGGAACAGGGTGTTGTTTATCTGAATATATTTTCATTGGATTTGTCAGTAATCTTTTTTTTTTTTGCCAGATCTAATTTCTATAAGATAGCCGTTCACCAATTATAAATGTAACTTACCTGTAAGGCACCTTTATACAACTGTTTTTTTAAAATATCAGCAACATAACCAGTTCTTCATGTACTTAATTTTCCTATAGTAACCATTAAAATGTATGACTAATGTAGTCTTACAAAAATCAGATTTTGCATTCACATATGTGGTGATTATATTTTTGTCAAGTTTTCTTTTTAAATGGCTGTGGCATCAATTTACAAATAATTTTAGAAAATTCACCAGTAAAGACATACTAGCAGTTAACCACTAATTTTTAAGTGTACCTTGAGGATATGGCATCAAAACACGCTTGCTTCTGGAAGAAGGTTGCCTTCTTGAGTTGCTTGCTACATATGGTAAAAAAAAAAAAAATATATATATATATATATATATATATATATATATATATATATTTTTTTTTTTGATATGGGGCTCAGCCTTCTGGCATTGATATTTGGGGTGTTGACATTTAGAGGGTTTGACTTTCTGCATATACTCCTTTTGCTACACATTAACTTTTGTTTGCAGACCACGAGTGTATGGAAGTGACACCACAATATAACATACACTTCTAAGGCTGCATTTGACAGTGTAAAAAGAGAAATGGGAATTTTAAATTGTATATCTGAATGGTAAAATATGACTTCTGATAACCAAAGGAAGGTTCTCCAGCAAATTAAGAAATGGCCAACATGCTTAACCAAGATATGTGTGGAACAGAAAGATAAGAATACCATGGAAATGCAAGGCTATATCATTAGAGACTGAGGATGACGTGGAGGAAAAATGTATTCTGTGGAAAAGACATCATTGATCCCGTACACCTGTTCATGAACAAGATGGCTGGGCAGGTTGGAATGAGTATGTGAATATATTAAAAAGTGGAATGTAGGAGAAACACTTTTAAAAAGCTGGAGCAATACGTAAATACTTATTGAAGACTGAACCATTAGTTATGATACAAATTTAATTTTTATCAAAATGTTTGAGTGTAAAGGTCTGACATTTCATTTGAAGTTGGAATGTATGTTAAATTTCTTATCTTCCTTGTTTTATTAGATGTTGGGACTACAGGGTAACTGAATTTAAGAAGCATTATTAAATAACTGAGATTCTGGTGAAACAAAAGAATATATAAAGCAGTATGTTTACAATTACCACTTCTATTAATGTTTTTGATTTATTGATTTCATAGCATCTGCACAATATACTACTGTAGGTTTTCAAGTTTCTACCAACTAATGACTAAAGATGCAAATAAAAAAAATTGTATATAAAATAATATCAATGATATACTATAGTGCATTTAAACCAACAACACCACAGACAGGGACTAAAGGTGAAAGTGTCTTAATCTATGATAACAGCAAATACAACTCTAGGCTGGCTGAACAGGATAATGCCCAGGTGTTCATCCACTTTCAAGTCTCCATAGACAAGTTTCTTTACCATGTCCTGGCCAGCTACAGGTTTCCGTCTTGCACCCATTAAGTTACCAGATCTTACTAGACCTACTACAGGTGCTCACCATCCAACCAAAGGCTCTATTTATTGGAAACTAACTACCCCTCTACAGACAGGGAAATGTACACTGCATGTAACTCAAAGGGTACACCGTTTAATGCACTTCATCAACACAAACACCCTGGATCAGATAAGTGCTCTCTCCAACTAGAAGATCAAAAATATTGGACTTTTTACTCACAAACATCAGAGAGTGCTGCACCCCCCCCTGTCATATCCTCATTTGTGAAGTCAGGACTACAGTAGGTCACCCTCTAAATAAAGATCAACCTAGAAAACCCAACTAAACCTGTAACAAATGGTTAGGAACTATTCTAAATCAATCTACATCCCATTAAGCAACTGCTTTTCAGAATTCACAGCTCTCCCAAACCCTGAGAAGATAGATATTTATGTAAATTTACTACAGAAACCCTGTACAAATATGTACATGGCTATACTGAGGCTGCCATACCTGCTAGAAGTAAACCAAGATCAAACACCAAAAACAAACCACACTTGTGAAATCCTTACCTAAACAGGATATACAACAAAGGAGCAAAGCAATAGCCAAAATTAGAAAGAGCAACTCTCATAGAAGAGCTCTCTGATTCAAGTAAACAAGAAGCTAAGAGGTCTAATAAAAGTTCAAAAAAGCCAATTATGATGTCAGGATAGGCTCTCAGGGTAAGGACAATCACTAGGCCTTCTTCAGCTATGTCAGGAACCTTAAAGGTAATACTCGGCTGTGTGCAGAAAGTACAGTTGTGTACCTACCATAAAAGTAGATGTTCGAATGTATTCACTGTTGCAGTCATTACAACTGGGTTATCCTGCTGGCAGGCTACCCGCAGTCGGCCCGAGTTCCAAAGTCTAGGTCCGGCGTCGGTTGCTGTCACCTCCTCCCTGACATCAGTGTGCCAGGGGTATAAAAGATGTAGCCGGCAGCATTTTCTTCAGTTTTTCTTGCCCCAGATGTCAGGTACCCCTAAAATGGTAGGCTAAATTATGCCAATAAACATGCATGCACAAAAAACAACTTTTCCTTTATCTACAAGCAAATACACCACATAGGTTGTATAGAATAGAGAAGTACAGATAAGTCCCAGCAAAGACAAAAGGGGGATGGTGGGAGGGTAACCTGGACTACAACAGTGAATACACTCGAACATCTACATTTATGGTAGGTACACAACTGTACTATGTTCATCATGTTTCACTGTTGCAGTCATTACAATTGGGTTGAATCCCAAAGCTAAGGTTGGGAGGCTGGTGCTAAATAGGATTAGGTGAGGCTATCAGGCCCTGCAAAACTGCTGTGGCAAAGCCTGCCCTGGATTTAGAGTAGAGAGGTAAGTGATAGTGCTTTGTAAAAGTATGCACTGAACTCTAAGTTGCAGCCTCTAAGATGTCTTTGGTTGGTACTCCTCTGAGGAAGGCTGCTGAAGTGACTGCTGCTCTGGTTGAATGTGGTCTAATGCCCTTAGGCACTGATTTGCCATGCTGTGAATAGCAGAAACGAATGCAGTGGCCTATCCGCTTTGAAATAGTCCGTTTTGAGATAGGCTTGCCTTGTGATGCTGCAGCATATGCCACTAGAAGTTGTTCAGTGTTTCTGAAAGCTTTGGTTCTGTCCAAGTAGAAGCATAGCTGTCTGTGAATGTCCAAAGAATGCAGAATTCTCTCACCCTTATTCTGTGGGTTTGGATAAAAGGTAGGCAAATTAATTACTTGGTTAAGGGCCACACTGGACACTACCTTAGGCATAAATGTAGGGTTTGTCCACAGAGAAACCCTGTCAGGATGGAAAATGATAAAAAGTTCCACTGCCATGAGTGCCTGTAACTCTGAGACTTGTCTAGTGGAGGTTATTGCTTGGAGCAGAGCTGTTTTCCAGGATAAGAATTTCATATCAGCTGTAGAAGTTGGCTCAAATGGAGGCAGTGTGAGTTTTTCCAAGACATAGTTGAGGTCCCATGCAGGTATTGGTGCTCTCCTTGGAGGTCTTATGTTTTTGGCCCCTCTAAGGTACTGCCTTAGTAACGGATGAGAAAAAATAGGTGGTTCTGTATTGTAATGAACTGAAATGGCAGAGGCATGAATTTTAATTGATGAAAAGGAAAGGCCTTTATCCAGCATCTCAGTTAAGTATTGCAAAATCTGAGGAATATTTGGAACAATCGTGTCAATACCTTGTGCCTGGTTCCAAGCACAGAATCTCTTCCATTTTTCTGCATAAGATTTTCTGGTGCTAGGCCTCCTGGCCTCCAAAATAACATCCATCACTGCTTTAGAGAGAGGTGTGTCTTGAGAGGCTACATTATTTGCCATGCTGCCAGGTTTAAGGTCTTGAGTTGGCTGTGCAGTATCTGACTGTCTTGTTGGGTCAATAAGTGAGGAATTTGAGGTAATGTCCAAGCTGGGCATTGAGACAAGCTCTTTAGGATTGGATACCAGTGCTGGCGGGGCCAGTCTGGGGCAATCAGTATCATTTTTGATTTCTCTTGTCTGACCTTGAGGAGTACCTTGGGAAGGAGAGGCAGAGGAGGAAAGGCATATACTGTTAGAATTTTCCACCTGAAAGATAGAGCATCCACTTTCCATGCTTGCTTGTGATAAGTCCTTGTGCAGAATCTCTGTAGTTGGTAGTTGTGAGGGGAAGCAAATAGGTCTATGTCCGGGCATCCCCAGGTCCTTGTTATCATGCTGAAGACTTGTGGATCCAATTTCCACTCATGGGGATCCATTAGGTTTCTGCTTAGTTCATCTACAGAGTATTTGTCCTTCCTGGCAGGAATTGTGCTTGCAGATGTACTTGGTAAGTCAATGCTGTGTCCCACAAGTTCATGGCTAGCCTGCAGAGGGGGTAGGAATGTGTGCCTCCCTGCTTGTTTATGTACCACATGACTGTAGTATTGTCTGTCTTTATTAGTAGTTGTCCTGGATGAAGTAGATCCTTGAAGGCTGTCAGGGCATTCTGAACAGCTAGCATCTCTTTTTGATTGATATGTAGATGCATTTGACTTGTGGACCATGTGCCCTGAATACATCTTCCTGCCATATGGGCCCCCCAGGTGTAATCTGATGCATCTGTTGTCAATGTCTGCCTGGCTGTGGGTAAGGTGAATAGTTGTCCCGTGTTGTGGTGACAGGCTGTTGCCCACCATCAAAACTCCTGTTGCAGGCAGGGAATGAGGGTAATTATTGTTTCCAGGCTGTGGCAATGTTGAGTCCAATCACTTTTTAGATACCACTAAAGTTTCCTCATATGCAGTCTTGCATATGGAATTAGCAGAATGCAGGATGCCATACAACCCAAGGCCTGCAGAATTTTTCTTGCAGATAACTGGGTCTTTGTTGCCAACATTTTGAAATAAGTAGTCAGTTGTCTGTGTTTGTCTGGCATGAGATAAGCCATCTGGGCAGTTGTATTTAAGCTTCCACCCAGGAATATTATCTCTTGAGAGGGTACGAGTTTTGATTTCTTCTCGTTTACTGTGTACCCTAGACTTGTTAGTAATCTTTTTACAAATGTCAGATGCTGTAGTAGAATGTCCTTGTTCTCCGCTTGAATAAGGCAGTCGTTCAAGTAAGGATATATCTGTATTCCTCTTTGTCTGCAAAATGTAATTACTGGTGCCAGGCACTTTGTGAAGACCCTGGGTGCAGTAGATAAGCCAAAGGGCAGTGCAGAGAATTGGTAGTGCATTGAGCCCGCTTTGAATCTGAGGTATCTTCTGCATGTTTGTCTGGTTGGGACATGCAGGTATGCCTCTTTTATATCTAAAGTCACAAGCCAAGCCTTCTTGCCCAACATGGGCAGAAGCTGCTGTAGAGTCAACATTTTGAATTTTGGAATATCCAGATATGTGTTAAGAAGGGATAGGTCCAGTATTGGTCTCCAGGCTTTGTCCTTTCTGGGTAGCAAGAACAGTCTCGAATAGAATCCTTGCCCATGCTCTTGCTCTGGTACTTGTTGAATGGCCCTCATGTCCATGAGGGATGAAACTTGTTTTTGTGCCTCTGCCCATTGATTGCATGGCAGGTCTGGCATACTGTTTAGCCTTGGCAGGGTGTGAAAGTGGAACCTGTAGCCTTGTGAAACTATATTTAGAACCCATTTGTCCTGGGTGATCATGTGTCAATTTTGTGAAAAAAGTGCTAGTTTTCCCCCCAAAGGGGCTGCCAAAAGATAAGTGCTTGGTGCTGGAAGTGGAAAGTCATTGAGACTATTTCCTGTATGGCTGTGATTTTACCTCTCCACTCTTGGAGGTAGAAGCACCCCATTGTTTAGGCCTGTATGAGCCTTGGGGCTGTGATCTGCCTCTGGGGCCTCTGTATCTGCCCCTTTGTGGTCTATCTGACATTGGAAATGACCAATTCTTTGTAGGCCAGTTCCTGCTAAATCTGGGAGGCTGTACCTGCAAGAAATCCTTGACTGTCTGCATAGATTTAGCTTTGTCCTTCATTTTCTTCAACACCTCTTCTGCTTTAACACCAAACAAAGTATCATGCTGTAAAGGAGTGTCTAATAGTTTTGCTTTAACATGGTCAGGCAGATTTTGTTCTTTTAACCAAGCATGCCTCCTAATGACAGAACCTGTAACAGTGGCCCTGCAGGAGGCCTCAAGAGAATCAAAACCACATTGCAAAGTATGCTTTCCAACTTGTTTAGCTGCATGCAACAAATCCTGCATTTCTTTATTGTCTGCACATTCTGTATTTGCTGACATTTTCTGTTTAAGCAAAGACATAAGATATTGCTGATACTTAAGCATATGAAATTGGCAATTTAATGCTCTTGCAGCCAAGGTAGCAGATGTATAAATCTTTTTTCCCCATCTGTCTAGGGCCCTAGAATCCCTATCAGAGGGGATAGGGTTTTTTGCAGTAGAAGCCTTGACCCCCTTTGGGACCCTGAGAGATGGTTTCTAGGTCAGCTGCAGGGTTCTTATAGAGATATTTGTGTGAATCAGGAACCCTATAGTATCTGTCTGGCTTAACAGGGGCTGGTGGTAAAGAGTCTGGAGAAAGACTGGACTCTGAAAACACATCATCTACAATGTCTAAAACAGGCAGGATAGCAAGGGGCCTGTGCTGGGGCAATAAAAGGAAGTCTCTGAGCCTTTTCTTGGATTCTGAGTAATCTTGGCTCTCCCAGTGGAAATGCTCCCTCATAGTATGTAGTGTCTCCCCAAAAGAATAATCCTCAGGAGGACAGGCTGAAGGGCTAGATTCTTCAGCATCAGAATCCTCATAGGGAATAGAGTAATCCTGTTCAGAGGAGGAATCAGAGGAAATGGAAACCTGGCCTGAAGATTCATATTCTAACTCTTGCCTAGGCCTCTTATCAGGAGGAGGTTGGGAACCCCTGATCAAAGTAATAAGATCTTCGGCCATTTTAAGCATCTGTTTTTTAGGCATGGAGGCCTGTCCAGGTGAATGCTGTACTTGTTTCTTTGTCTTTAGAGCTGCTTTAGTCTTTGTAGCTGAAGTAGGTTTCACATATAACTGTGTAGGCCTGAAAACACCCTCAGAAGCCGATGCCTGCTCAGCGGCTCTGAACCCATCTGAGGGAATAGTTTCCGAGTGTCCAATACCTTGAGTTTCCAGAGGCCTAGTCAGCTCCACGTGGGAGTCAGAAGCGGCCTGTGGCTCTGAGGCAGCAGGCGTCAGGGGCTGCGAAAGCGCCTCACTGAGAACCGGCGACAGGCCTAGAAGAAGCCTCGTCGTCGGTTTTGGATCTCGGATGCCTGTCCTTTTCTTTTTATTTTCGTTTTTTGTAAACTCCGGTAGTCGGCTGATCCGATGGCATTATATAATTTTATCTTCTGCCAAAGTAATGGAATGCAAAATCGTACCGACGCTTAATAGTGCGTTGGTTAAATCTAGCACAAAACCGACAACTAGCAACGTTATGGTCAGGGCCTAGGCAAGGAATACAGTAAGAATGAAAATCCTTATGAGGTATTTGCTTCCCACAAGAAATACAGTTATAAACTTTTTCTGACATTGGTCTGGAGCAAGAAAAAACTTTCCCCAATGGGGTACTTAGCTTTAATGAAGACTTTGGATCTGAAATTCGAATTTGAAAAACTCAGGAGTCGGCCAACCAGCACTTCCGAACTGCTTTTGCTTTGTGCACCGCGCGGCAAGAAAGACAGAAGAAAATGGCGTCGGCTGCATCTTTTATACCCCTGGCGCACTGACTTCAGGGAGGAGGCAACAACAAGCGACGCTGGACCTAGACTTTGGAACTCGGGCCGACTGCGGGTAGCCTGCCAGCACGATAACCCAATTGTAATGATTGCAACAGTGAAACACGATGAACATCTGGTGGTAAATAGCACAACTTTCACTGACCAGGGTGACAGAGCAAATTCACTGGCTGATAAATTTGGTTGTAACTTCAGTTAGAACTAAATCCAATCCATCAATACTCCCTGTGAAATCCCTTCTAGAATATCTCCCCAGCTATCAATGGAAAGCAGTTCCTGGAGGTGCTCATTAAGGCCAAAAAGACTGCTTTATTGGGCCCCAGCAAAATTCGCGGTTGCCTCCTAAATAGCCTAAAACATGACCTTACAGGGCCATTTGAGGCACTCTTCCCCAACAGCCTTAAAACAGGTTATGTGCCAGGTCAATGGAGGGCCACAACAGTCATTCCTCTTCACATGGGTAGACGATCAAATGACCCCCAGGAACTGCAGACCCATCAACCTAACAAGTCTAATATGTAAACTGATGGAATGAATTATTATGGAAATGATGAAGAAGGACATTGGCATCCTATAGACAATGGACCCATCCAAGTTTGGCTTTGGGTTTTGCCTACTTAACCTAGTAGACTTTGAGAGGGTCACCATGGCTACATTGGAGGAAAATTGTGCATACTACATACCTTGACCTGGCCAAGGTGTTCAATATAAACTCCATTCTGGAAATGCTGACAACTCTTAGAACTAGGCATAAATCCCTACATAACTCACTAGATTGCCAGCTGACTCACAGATAGGACCCAAAAAGTCAGGATCAGTTAGACCACCTCCAAAGAGAGACCAGTCACCAGCGGAGTACCCCAGGGCTCCATCTTGGGCCCACTCCTGCTTGGCATCTACTTCTTGGGAACTCAACACTAATGTCAAAGGCCTCTGATTCATCAAGTTTGCAGAAGACTGTAAACTGGGAACTATCACAGATTCCCCCATTACACTAACATCCTACAAGATGGTCTAACACAAAAAAATGACTTGTGCAAAATCCACAGATTAAAACTCAATGCAAAAAATTCATTACAATATCCTTTGGGAATCATCCATCCAAGCTAATCACTTTATCAATAAAACACCACCGCAGAGCTGACCTGATAGTTAGAAATCTGAAAACATACGTAGGCAGTAATCTGGTGTTCGACTGACACACAGCTAAGGTAGTAAGAAAATCATTCTGTCACCCAACTTATACGCAAGGGTATGGAATCCATGTCAAAGGAAGTTATATCACCACTCTACTCAGCCCTTATCACACATATAACTGAGTAAAATGATGCTAGAGGAACCAATATGTGTTGAAAAGGATCCCTGTGCTATGGAATAAGCTCCCCATCTATGTGAAGCAGAGTTCATCCCCAACTCTATTCAAAAGAAATCTTAATCATTGGGTGAGAAATTGCAAATTTGCCCCTGGTCTGGCCCCCAAGTCTCTGATGGACAGATGGTGAAAGTAAGTAAATGAATCTGCAACTTCCTCTTTACTAACATACCCTACCATATAGACATCCAAAGAACTTGGGAACAAAACTGGGTTGGGTTTCACAGCTAGACCTGCAAAGACCCTGGTGGTCGTTAGCCTAGTTTGAACCTATGAAATTGATGAAGCTCACTATAAAATTAATGAGAAAACTAAGCAGCTGCTTTTTTTATTTTTTTAAGAAAAGGAGCTCACTTATGCGTTTTACATGGCAAGTGCTTAATAATCACATGGACAATTACTATTTCTATTTAAAAGGACTTTCTGTAAGTGGTCTGGTGATACTAATTTGGACTGGTTACAGCTCCGATATCTTGTAATATTCTTTTATGACTATAAAAGTGAAAGTTGGTAGTACAGCATGACAGCAAGGTGGGTTAAATAGATAGCAGATTTGGCTTATATGAAACAGTTTTCATTTGGAAAGTAAATATAGGTACGAACTCAAATTATTATGGGGCTCTTACAATAGAAAGGAAAAGCAATGAAGAGTAAATTGTTTAAGAAACACGTTATGCTGAAAGGGTGCAAGCATGAAAACAGAAATGTGATTTACAATACTGTGAGCACCAGTTGCGCTTACATACTCTTGATCATAAAGCTACACTGCTAAGGAAAACTGATATGTCTTTGGTGAGGGAACAGGTCTCCTCCTGTCTGGTTATGGTGCTAATAAGAGGCGAGACAGATGCAAGTGGTCAAGGAGATGGCGTCAAAAGCCAGAAGAGGATGTTTATAAAGCTGCTTGAGCTTCTTACCACCATTCTGTGGTTGCTGCTGTCTATGGATTACGCACTAGGCTACAGTTTAACAGAGCTGAAATGTGCTTAACAAATTTGTCCTCTTTCTGAATTCAGACCATCATAGTTTATGGGTGGACTGGCTCTTGATTAAAAGTTAATTCACAGCTATCCAGCTTTTATTTTATCTAAACTGAAAAATGTAAGGCAAGGATAATATACAATACAAAAAAGTTGAAGACACGTTGGAATACTAAGTAATCAATACTATGCGATCAACAATTAAACAAGTCTGCCCTAAGAAAAAGATTACACTGTTGGAATAAGAGAGAGGCTGCATTAGAATGTTAAGAGTTAGTAAAGAAGGGTATACACTGACACACAAAGAAAAATCTGTATCTAAGATTTGGCTTTTACTACATAGAATAATAAGCTGTGTAACATCTAAATTAGTTGCTGGTGCAATTTGCCCAAATTTCTGCCACTCATCTTTTGACAATTCTGAATAGCTGTCTCTATTGGACAGACAGATGGAAAATGCAAGGTTACTAGACACTGCATTACAGTTCATACTCTTAATTAACAAAAAGACATGGGCAAACAAACAGGCAAACACAAAAACATAAATAAATAAATCATTACTTGTGGATCACTCCTTAGAGATGCAATGCCTCCACCTCCAAGAGACTTTCTCAGAACAAAGTTTAATCCATGAATTCCAGGAAGTTCATACCTGTATGGAAGCAGGTAAAAAAGTCAAACAGTTGCTAAAAGATGATAGCAAAAGATCAGTGCACTGCAAAAACTTAATACGTATACACACACACAATATATATATATATATATATATATATATATATATATATATATATATATATATATGTAGATACATATGTATATATATATATATATATATATATATATATATATATATATATATATATATATATACATATATATGCAAAATTAAAACAGACTTTAGGTACATAACATGCAGTAAAACAAACTGACAGTATTATGAAAAAATATGACATGAAACACAAGTTGTAGTGAATGTGTACTCTGGCCTACATGACAAATTCCATGAAAACCCAGTGTTTTTCTAACAAACAGACAGTTCACATTTGAAATTTACTGGTATTTTTTTTTTTTTGAGAAAAACGGAAAATCAGAGCCTCTGGCTATGAACCTAAATATCTATCAATACACAAAAATGCACAAATAAAATTAAACGATGCAACATCATCTTAATACAACATGTTTACTGAATTTGTACTTTCGTCACCTCTGTTGATCTTAGTAATTTAAGCACTTCCAGTTCTAACATGAAATATATTTAAAAAAATCCTGCAGTGCTAAACTGAAGGGTTAATACATACTGATAAGCATGCTATCATAAGAATTTCCACTGCTGTTTGTGCCTTGCACTTCTAACTAAAGTAAAATCTGTCAGTACATCTTATAGGGGAAAAGCTCCTACAGGCTTTAGAATGATTTGAAATACAGGCTCCTGGGTGTCTATAAATGGGATATCTTGTCACGGGAGTAAAAGTCACGCCTCTGTCAATTTGAATCACTCCCACTTACTAAAT
The DNA here is from genome assembly GCF_019279795.1 of Protopterus annectens. Lineage (NCBI taxonomy): Eukaryota > Metazoa > Chordata > Ceratodontiformes > Protopteridae > Protopterus > Protopterus annectens. The sequence goes on along the minus strand of NC_056729.1, from coordinate 695,994,875 downwards.
ACATCCACAGAACTTCCTAAATTTGCCTGAAAATGAAATCAGAAGCCTTGCTTTAATGGATGGTATACCATCAATAAGAACTTCAACACTAATCAATGATGTACATAAAAGGAAATACATTTTACCTGTCTTTCTTCCCCCTTGCTCTAAGGGACTTGAGCTCATTTGTACCCTAATGTGGGAATTCCTCAAATCTTTTTAAGGGTAACAGCCATCTGGATTGATAATGTGTTAGAGACAGCAGAGAATGTGTTCTGGATGGCAACCCATCTATGACAGCATTTCTGTGTATTGGCCCTGACCCACACCCCCTCGTGGGGTGGGGGAATCGATTTACCTGTATCACAATGCCATCCTCCTGTGCAATCATTAAGGAGAGCTACCACCAGGCCAAGGCTTGTTGAGCCATAAGCCCACCCCTAGGATGGCTACTACACCAGCACCCTTTCTTAAAGGGATTGTGGCTTTATATGCACTGCTCTGTCCTCCCCTTCTCCCAGGATGGGCTTACCCTTCCTCCCTTGCTATCTCTATCAAGCATCAAGCAAATTATTGAACTCTGGTTGTCTGGTCCTTGATTAAGGCTTTAAATTTCTATGTATAAATGGAAACCACATTGTTAAGAACAAGTGTAAAACAGTAAACAATGCACCCAAATTATGTCACAGATGCTCATAATAAGTGCACATCACTGTGAATTACAGCAATAACAACAGAGAGTGACAGAGAACGAGGGAGAAAATTAATATGCAAACATTTAAATCACATTACTCCAGAAATACAAAATAAGGTCATCCATTTGCAGTGATCAGACATAAGAAAAGCGGCTTTTACTAGTTAGTTTGGTTAACTGGTGCAGTGAACTGGTCCAATCATAACCAGGACCAAGAGACTATCCCAAAAAATTATGTACAGTCACATGCTGAACATTCATTCATACAGTTAACAAGCAGTAATATAGTTCCATACATATGATATACAGTAGCAATAGACGCATCGTATACAGAAATACGTTTACACATATTAAGATAGATTTATAGGAAATTAATATATACAGCATGTGTAAAGGAAAGGTTAACTGGCAATGTTTACCTTATAAGTAATTTGTATAGGGTTTATATCATAAGCTCAAACATTGATAACTCCGAAGCACAAAACTCTGAACTTCAAACCTCGAAGTTCAAAAATGTCGAACCGTAGAACGGAGATTGCCATAGAGTGTGGGAAGGGAAGATTTCCCTTTACTGCACTGTAGTGCGATCTCTGAGTTGTTATATTTAAGTAGTGGGGGTGTGGGGGGCTTGCCCCCCTGCATAGAGCGTTTTTTGTTTGTTTTAGGTAATTAGGGTTTTTTTTGGTGGAATCAATGTTGTCAGTTTTCGAGGTTTACAGTTCATGGTTTTATGCTTCGGAGTTATCAGCTTTCTATTATGTGATATAGACCCTTTTTTATAGTGTATCTGTAATGCATGCTACTCTATCAATAAACGATATGCAATAGTGTACTCAGGTTAATACTTTACTGAGCTTGTTTTTCTAGGTATGTAAATACAAAGACAGACTGGTCATTACAAAACTACAATGGAGCTGGGAATAAGACAACTGGTCTAAACATAGCTCTGTCTATCAGGGAGAAAGGAGAGACTCCAAGGCTCAGACTGTAGCTTCTCATAACTTTTGTCAGTACCTAAACACTGCTAGAAGTCCCACAACACAATAATGTAGCCTGTATCTTCTATTTTACTCCCCCAACAAACATCCCACCAAAAAAATCTTTTGAGAACTGCTGGACACCTTTGCCATTTATGAAAGGTTTTGAAGGTCAGATATGCAAGAGATGGTGTGGAGAAAAATCTTAATTAATGAAATAATGAATAATTCTATCGGAATCTGAGAAGAAAAATAATGTCAAAGTCTTGTCCATGTCTTGTATCTTGTAGGGAAGCAGCTTGTCTGTCCATCAATACCTCTTAAACAGTACCTAATGCTACTCTCATATACCACATGCAAAATGTACAGGGTATATATCTATTACTTTGCTCTTTGTTTTAAGAAGGATATGTTCAGTCTCACAAAGAAAAAAAGATAGACCTTAACTGCAAGAAGTGCCACTTCCCCTACATTCTACAGCCCTCTCCTTGCAAGTCTTCACGTACTTTGTAGACAACATTACACATCATTTTTCTCAACCAGTCTGCCCATCTAATACTACAGGAATCCAGTAGTACTGAGGAAAAGTACCACATCCTAGTGTGAGTAAACCCAGCCCTTCCCGTGTCCCTTAGCATCTTCTTGAGACTCTTCCAAACTTTTCATCTCTTTTCCACCTGGATCAAGCACATTTTTCTTTTTCATGTGTCACTAGGTGGTGTAAGATACCAATCAGAGGAACACAGCCTCTACATAGATTAGCCTGTAGGGATGTTGAGCATAAAGTAACGTACTTAGGAAAGAGGCGGAACAATACAGAATAAATTCTGGAAGACACAGTCCTATTTTTGAGACTGGGATTATCAGTTTTCTCTCAGACAAGTGAGCCATTAAGAGTCTCAATTAAAATATATGACCCATTTTTGTAACTTGTTAATTGTTTCTTCCACATGGATGAAGCTACTGATCAAGAAGATGAAGGATGGAATAATCATCATGTTTACTGCTTTGATTTTTGTTAAGAAAAGGAGTTTTAAGGTTTTTCATGTATGAAGTTTCTGCCTGGTTGTTTCCATAAAAAGGGCACCATTCTATTTCACTAATAAATGCTTCTTTGGACATATCCAAATACCTAGAGAGTTGTATACCACGGTAATTAAGAACTGGGAGACACCATTCTAACATTATGATTAGGGTGAAACTACACGTATACTTACTACCTTCTGCAAATCAGCTTGTTGAAAAAGTTTCTTTCAGCCTAAATCGAATAACAATTTGCTGAAGGAACTGTTCGAATAAGAACAGCGAACTAACAACAAGGGGATACCTTGCACATACAAGGTAAGACAAACCAGATTTACAATGCAGCCGAGTCTGATTATTGTAATAATTACAATAGAAAGAGTCATTGAAGCCTTGTGAAATACGGTTGCCAACTTTTCAAATGGCCAAAGTGGGACATTTTTGGTACAAACGTCAGATTTGGCAGGCCGAAGCATACCCACGGCCAGTACAAAGGACATAACCTCACGTCTTTGCCTACATAAAAGCTTATTCTTGTAGCATTTTAGTTGCTTATTCTGTTTCTTATAGCATTTAGGTGTTTCAGATACAGAACAACTGTTTTATGCAACTATTACATAAAATATAGGAAATAATTTTGCCCTAATATCTCACAACATTTGCTATTTTTACAGGTTTTTTGCAGAATATAACTGCCCAAAAAAGGGACTGTCCCTCGCAAAGTGGGACAGGTGGTAACCCTACTTGTGAAATACTTGACTTGAAGGTTAGAAGGCATGCAACCTATCTGAGGAAAAATATTAACATGCAATGACTGACTACCATTCTAAAGTCACAAACCTCCAAAATACAGCCAGTAAAAGTGTCACATACTGAATTTGCAGCCCGGGAAGTGACAATTCTACCTTTATATTAGTTCCTGCCTATTTTCGGAAAATTCCAGTGCCCACTTGGCATAACGGTCAGATCTGTATAATCAGATCCAGTGGCAGCTGGTGACGTCAAATCAAAGGGGGGCTGCAGGAGACAGCTGAATGGGTGGGGTCAATGGGAAGGGGTGTAGCCAACTAGAAAGGGGAGGAGCTATGCTCAAAACCACAAAAACTGTAACTTTAATTAAATACGCTGCCCTGGGTGCCAAACCATTATGAGAGTCCAGTCAAGACAAAATGAAGTGTAGAAGAAAAAATATATCAATGCATTGGCTGCATGACAGCTTACTTAATATCTGGATGGAAACAAAAAGGTTGTCAGGCATGAAAAAATAAATTACTTTTTAAAATGCATTACTGGAATGCCAGTCAAAATCAAGTATACGAAAAACAAGCAGCACTCAACTCAAACCACTTCTCCTTGCACTGCAATTTTAATTATAATTTATATTCAGCTTTATTAAAGTACCAACTAACATGCTGAAAGTAGCAATCTCTGTGATACCCCCACTTGTAAAAATGTTTCTTATCCAAAAAAGACCTGCTGCCTGACAACTATCTACTTGTTTCATGGGGAAAACAAGATCAAAGTAAATAATGAAACGCAAACAAACTCAAGATATACTGCTTAAAGGATTACTGCACAGGTTATGGACCACATGTGATAGATTGGCATTCTGTTTAGTTTACAGGTAAAGCCTGCAAAGATGACTGCAAGTCTCCAACAAATGTTATGAACTTTTTAAAATAATGTAATCCTGTCCTTTATTACAAATACTGTCATATGCATTTCAATACCCAAGGTTTATACGTTATCTAGTTATGCAAGCATTCTCTTCATGGCAACAACAGAAAGACTTTCAATGTTGGCAGTTCTTTAACAGTATGCTTATTAAAGCTTACTTGCATCTTACAATCTCAGACAAGCTTACCTGATGGTCATTAAAGCATTGCTACTTAAACACAGAGCAACAGGCACTTTCTGAATAATAATAAGCATAAATCAACAGTATAAAAATATGACAGAAACCAAAACATTCTGCAAAATCAAGGACAGATGAAATGCTATTGTAGTACTTGTGTCTACCTTGGATGGGGGGATACTCTGTACATTTACACTGCATTACTGTTCCTTGCCTTGCTTGAACACATCCAGAGTCACTACATGGGGGAGTGGGGTGCAACAAGTATGTCACAATTTGAAATGTCTCTGGCTGACTCTGATGGTCCTGACACATGTGTCATACCTCTCAACCTCAGAGCAAGAAATCTGGACAAAGTCATACATAAAAGTGGGACAAAGGCCCAAAAATACGGACATTTTTTAAATATTGCTCTTATAAACTTAGAAAGATAATAGAATAGTAGGTCTTGCATTAGTATGAATTTTCTGAAGGGTATAAAATCTGAAACTCAAATGTCTGCCATTATTTTCTAACTTCAGTCTTTAACGATTTGCTACTAATTTGCCAAAAAACACAATTTTATGAAAACTGAACCAAAAATGTGATGCAAAAATATAAAACAGCCACACAATACAGCTGGGAACCTGTCAAAGAAGGGACACTTTTTTAATATTAGTACTGCTAAGTTGAGCAGCTGACAAAATAAAAGAATCTACATGCATTTCTGAAATAAAAGTAATCTCTAACTCTGATTATTACAGTTATTTATTAATTGCAACCCCTCCAAGATTTCTTCCAAAATTGCCATTTTGCTGAGGGATTATTAGGGGAAGAGCAACATTTTGAGCTAAAATCGGGGACAGTTGAGAGGTTAGGATATGCCTAATTCTATAAAACAATTTATTTGCACATACCTCTCAACCTGTTAATGCACAAAATCTGGACAAGGACAAATATATTGGGGGAACATATAAACAGTACTAAAAATTGCTCTTGTATAAACTGAGACAGTTGAGAGAATAACAGGTCTTGCTTTAGCATGCATTTTTCTGTAGGTTATGAAGTCTGAAACTCAGTGTCGGTCATTTAGTGACTTAATTCCAAAATGATTAGCCAGAAAACCACAAATTTTATAAGGAACAAACCAAAAATAAGAAGCAAAAATCTATTAATTTTGTGAAAATCTGGACAGTTGAGAGGTATAGCTCAGCCAAGGCTGTCTTTGAGTTTGCCGCCCTTCCCCCTCACAAAATCATGGTCGAATGGAGCCTCCCCCCTGCAGCCATTCCAATGAACCATTACTTGGCTATTTCACTCCATTTGCCATAAACACTAATGTGCATACTGTTTTACTTCTATGATAATTTGGACTTCATTTGAAAGTTTTATTTTGCATTTTACAGCACAAACACTAAGACATCTGCTAAACAAAGCAATGCAGTCTCACAATGAAAACAGACTTAGCATTAAAACTTCTCTGCCCTTGAAACTCACATTCATTGAAACAGCATTGAAACCCACATTCAAAAAATACATTTGGCTAGTGGCAGATAAAGATTAACTTTGGACTATTTTCAAATGATAGGCCCCTTGCACACAAAACATACATGTGTTCTGTGATGCACCTTCCTGATTGCATTAAATTATATTCCTTGTATAATACAGTACAGTTGTTAGAAGGTATTTTACATTTATTGTTTTGAACATTTTTCCAGTAAACAATGAAACAAAATGCATGCACCATTAATGACAATACTGCCCAAATGAGAACATTTCCATCATAAAAGTCTAGTCAAACTTCCACAATCCACCAGGATCAGTAAATATGCACAATCTCTGCAGAAGTAAAAGTCAACTAAATAATTCCACATTAAAATTATCTGTAAACTAATGAAGAGGTTGCTGCTAGCAAACAACTTTATATGTCATTGTTTCATCTACAAATAAAGTGCCTGTTGCTCGAGGAATAAATTGCCTATAGTACATTAAAAAAATTATAAGCTAGTAATATTGCAATAGGGAATGGATGGCAAATAACGGACGGCTTCATAGTTACTAGGTATCTTCGCCAAAGAGGACATTCTCAAGAAGGCAGCATCCACCCCGTTTACAACACAGTGCAATATCAGCACTGCATCTACATACTGTGGGAGTAGAACCCACAGCCTTCGGCATCAAAAGCAAGTACACTACCTGTTGTGCTATTAACAATGCAAGTAGTTTCAGCATAAGCAGCACTAAACTTCTCTTCTCCTGCACCTCTCAGCTCCTTGCAAAATCTACTTGACACTCAGCTGTATCTCTCAACTTTGCAGCACATGAAATCTGGAAAAAGCCAAAATGTATTGGGGAGGGACAAAAGCCAGGGACACATTTTAAACATTGTTTGTATAATCTTGGAAAGTTGCTAGAATAAAATGCTGTGTTACCACCATGCATTTCACTGACAAAACTTGAACCCAGGACCCTGTGCAAAACAGTCAGAGCAACATACCACTATGACAAATCTGCTGTTTCATGAAAGACAGGAAGAGTGAAACTTAAATGGCTACCATTTAGTGAATTCAGTTCTCAACATAGCTGTCAACCTCTTAGCACAAAACACCTGGACAAAGCCAGTAATGGGGGAATATAGCCCTCAAACATATTCAGTGAATTTAGTTCTCACCATAGCTCTCAACCTTAGCACAAAAAAACCTGGACGAAGCAAATAATGGTGGAATACAGTCCCAAAAATAGGGACAAATTTCAAATATTCATCTTATAAACTTAGAAAATTGCTAGAATAAAAGGTTTTGTGTTACTATGTACTTTCTGAAGAATATGAAGTCTTAAATTCAAATGCCTGTCAATTTTATTTATTTAACATTTGTTAACCAGAAAATTCTGATTTGGAACAAAAGCCAATTTTCAGCAGAGGCTCAGGGAGAAATATTGCAGACACATCTTTGTAACATGGGAGGACACCAGAGCAAACCCGCACAAACACAGGAAGGACATGCAGACTTCACACAGAAGGCACCCCAGCCAAGAATCAAACCAGAAAACCTCTAGATGGGAGACAACAATGCTACCACTACACCATCAACTATTTAAGGAATGAATTAAAAACTCAAAAATCACAGAGTTTACGAGGAACAGAACAGAACAAAATATGAGGCAAAAATCTGCAAAAATTTCATAAATGGTGGTGGGTAGGGAATTCAGGTTCTTGTTACCTGCACCCAAGGTACAGGGTTCAAGCCTGAGGTATTCTCTAACCACCACCAGCAATCTCTCTAGCCACCAGTATAAACCAACTGGGGTATTTCACACACACACACACACCTTCTTCATCCCAAGTCTCCCGTACCTGCAATCTGTCAATAACAGCTTCAACTTTTTCCTGCAGTAAACCCACAGCTGAGTCTCCTGTACCTGCAATCCATAGCTTTCTCCTTCATCCCTTCTCCTGCAGTAAACCCACAGCTTCAGCTTTCTCCTGCAAATGGTAATCCTGCATTCATGCTGGAATGCACACTTCCACTGCTGACTCTGCAGTCCAATCCCCTTCCAGTCTATGCGGTTAGCACCGCACAGACTTCGGGGGAATCAGCAGTCTGCGTCCTTTTTCCTGACTGTTAAGGCAGCAGTCTGGATTCACTTTGTATGGAGGATTTGTAGGACTGTACCATTGTGGTTCACAGCTGGGGGGGCTGCAGTCTGATATCACGAGCCGCCACTAATCAGATCTTGGTAAAGTGCCACCATAGACCAAATAAAAATGTTATTCACAAGACAAAAATAGTTTCAGATCTACTTGCTTGAAAAGTATTTGCTTACATTACATTTTTATATCAACAGAAAGGACTGACATCTTCAAACATAAATGTCCTTTTAACTGCAGCTACACAATTAAATAAATACACCTCTTATGTGGAAAATATGAGGCTATCACTTTAGCACACATGGAACTAACTCGAACTGAACTACACTCTGTGGAAATTATGAGTTTATTATTACAGAACACAGGGACATCTATCTGAATAAGATACTGACCGCCTGAATAAGTGATCATTACTGTTTGTATGGTACTATTAAATCCTCCATCAGGTAGTTTGTTTTGCCTGTGATGACAAATATGAGGCAGAAGAGCAGCAGATTTTCCTGTTACATATTTCTTTAAAAGACATTTTCTTAAAAAAAAAAGCATCACAACTGCACTCTTCTTCAGCACCTTCTTGTAACTGCAGCAAATTTGAGAGCCTTTTCTAGAGGTTGCAACTGTTTATTATTCATAGCAGTAATGCAGTTTTACCATTAGTAGGTAAAGCTTCAGACTGGTTACTTCTGTGTAATCTATCTACACTGCTGTATAGCAAGACAGCTGTAGGGTATGCATTCCAAGCAAAAAATAAAACTATGACCGTCTTTCATAAACTACACACAGTTTTAAAAGAATATGAATTAACATCTGTCACACTGCTAAAAATCAGACTCAAAATGACAATGAGACACTGTTATGTTATTTTAGTTTTTTAGACTATTTTACCCAACTATCCCCATAAGAACTTAAATCAAAAAAGAAAATAAAGCAATTGGAAAAGAAAAAGATAAAATATAAAATTCCAGGTAACTGTGCCATATAGGCTTATAAAGTGATAAAACTGACCAAAGCAAAAAGGAAAAAGTAGTAACAAAAGCTAACAATTCTTCATAAAAGTGCACCTCCAGGAACTGTGCAACAAGGGCTTATGCAATATCCATTTTACAAAATAATGTCTAATCCCTTATTTCTCCACAGTCTCCCACACTGATGCCTGCTCTACAAAGTCAAAGGCCTGCAAAATTCAAGGAAGAAAACAACCACTGTGTGACTGTCTCTTTGGGTTAGCTGAAAAATGTTTAACCACAACCTTATCAAGGGAGGGCCTTCTGTCTTCTAATAAAGCCCAATAAGCTGGGATGCGTCAAGGTAGAGAAATATTTCTCCGGCCTCACAGCCTATACCTTGGCCAAAATCTTGGTGTTCAAGTGGAGGACTGAAACAGCAAGCTAACCTTCATAATGTAAGTATGCTTGCTTTCCATCAAAAACAAGGTGATACTAATAACACAAGATGGAATTCCGACATACTACTGAATCTCAAACCAATGAATGCAGTAAATATAGAACAAAGCCACTGAAAGTGCAATATTCAATGGAAAATACAATTTAATGAAACTTCTCCACAAAACACATGCAGGACATTATTTTGTTCAAGGGGAGTCAAAGGACCTTGCACCACCACACTCACTTTAATTAAATATACCAACTCTGCAGTTTCACAGTTGAAGAGAAAGGGCACATTTCTCTTTTGTCAAATCTCTGTTCTACTTACTTTGCTCCACTGATAGTATTTATGATAAAAAATAGAATAAAACACAGAGATAAGATATTTACACATATACATCACAAACACCAGAAACACAGCGAACAATTAAGTTGTCACTGTCACGCGAACAATTAAGTTGCACTATCACTCAAACTAAATGACAGTTTCGAACAAAAAACAGTAAACATAAATAAATAAAATCATCATTACAAAAGGCATTTGATTCTGACACTGCTAAAATGTATTTTTAAAAGTGCTACTGAGCAAACTGAAATAGAAGCATACCCTTTAATTTATCACCGCCTGATACAGCAGGAGTAGACCTTTTGCTCTTTTAAAAATCAAAAAACAACTCATTAGGGCCAAGGTGCTTCCCTGCACACAAACACTGAGTCACCTATTCAGAAAAGGTAAGGAAGGGCAATTAAGATTAACCAAGAAATCCTGGGAGATGTGAGGAAGTACTATTGTCTGCAGAAAGCCAGTCTTGTTCTCCTGAGGAAGAGTAAGATGACTGGTACTGTATGAAACAGTAGCCCTTCTTCATCAGATCAGTCTTGAGGATCATGGTGTACTCTTGCTGGAAATATCTGGCAATTACATAGCATAATACTCAATTTTCCTTTCAATGAGGTATGAGGCTAAGAGCTTGGCTGATAACATACCCATGGCCAAAGAAAAAAGCTGTCTCTTCACTCATTTCCTGAAAAGCTCACTACATCTAATTACATCTGGTTATTATTTAAGGGATCTGAGCTGCCACCCTAAATCTTTACTTTGACTTTACTTTTTTTTTTTTTTTGAATTCTGTTTTTTATAGGTCCCTTTCCAATTTCTTTGAGTAGCAAAAATTGTAACTAGCATTCCTTACATGCCTTGAACACTTCCCAAGGTGTTTTTATAGAAAATTCCACCAGGCTGACAGAGGCCCAAAATCTTTTTTATTACACCCCTGAAAGTGCTTGTTATGCTTCGCATTTAAATAGCACTGAATCAGGATGCTGAAGGGGCCTAGGTACCCTATATACAACACCTTTTAATACTAGTGTGTGCATGTTATGGGCCAAAAGTGAGTCTGGGTTGAATTCGGTCTCCAGGACTGTAGCCACTACCTTTTTCTTGAGAAGCTGGTAGTCTAGTCTATTAACAATACCACCCCCTTGAGCAAAGTATGCACAACCACACCGCAATGAAAGTTAGATCATCTGCATCCTGCAAGAAAAGGTCCTGAGGAAGGCCTTGAATGTATGTGGTTACCTTGGAGACTGTATTCTGTCTGCTGGTATCTTGTCTATAATAGGGTCAGCTACCATGATAAAGTCTCACCCTATTTTCAGCAGATACTTTCCCAATCTAAGGGGAAGAGGACGGCGGATGGTGGAAAGTTAGATCATCTGCATCCTGCAAGAAAAGGTCCTGAGGAAGGCCTTGAATGTATGTGGTTACCTTGGAGACTGTATTCTGTCTGCTGGTATCTTGTCTATAATAGGGTCAGCTACCATGATAAAGTCTCACCCTATTTTCAGCAGATACTTTCCCAATCTAAGGGGAAGAGGACGGCAGATGGTGAACATATGCCTTAACTACTTCAACTTCATCCAGATTAGACCAATAAAAGTTGGCTAAAAAAAACTACTCGATGGAAGTTTTAATGATGATCACCTCCCTGATTCATCTTTTCTTTTTTTTAGTTTGCTGGAAACCCTGCCCTTTCCCTTTATGCACAGCAGGTTTGCTGTCACTCCATTTCTTCTTTAAAAGTGCTGAGAGCTATGAAACAATTAGCAACTAGACAGAAGGAAGGGAAGCTCTAGACCAGTTACACCAAAACCAGGAGATGGAGGAGGGATATATTATGGAGGATCGACCTACCTCGTACAGTAGCTCTACCATTATGGTATGTCTGGAAATGTACTGAATAAGAAACAAGCCTCTCTTATGTAACAATCAGGATACAGTCCCTAGCAAATCTTAGAGTGAAATACTAAGGGGCATAACCCAGCTTACAGCAGCTCCAAAGGAAGGCCTTCATCTGAACACATCCAGCTTATACTTTCTTGCAACAATGTTGAGAGAAGAGCAGACAGCTGCTGCAGAGATGCCATCCAAAAGCTGATGAGATTGCTACTACTTTAGTGGAATGTATACACTTTAGCATAAGAGGACAACCACACTTAATATGGCAAAATTATAAGCAGCTACACAATGTACGTTTTGGGTGCTTCCTGGCCTTGTCTTGTTTCAGTAAAAAAAAAAAAACAAAGAGCTTGTTTATCTTATTGTATACTTAAATTTTATCAATGCAAACTTTAAGAGCATCCCTGCAATGGAGCAGATATTCACCCTGGTTAGAATAAACGAAAAAATAAAGGTAGCCTGATGGACTGGCTTAGATTGTTTCCTCATGGCCAAATTAAACATGAATGAGAGATTAACTCTGCAAGTAACTGTAACTCTCTGAAAGACAAGATATGGCATTTTAAATGAAGAACCATTCAGAGATTATTCTAACTGCTATTGCAAAGAACATTTTCCAGGACAGGCACTTTAAGTCTGCTAAAGAAACTGAATTGACTGAACATAACTTATTGTTCTCCAGCATGAAATAAAAATCCCAGGATTATATTGAAGAGGAGGTCAAAGGATAAATACTCCTGTCAAAAAGGCTTTGAGCACTTACTGAAAATGTTTGTAAGATGCTAACCAAGCCCAGAAACAAATCGCTAAGGACAGTCTAAAATGGAAAGCAACAAAGTTGAAAATGGATAAGCTTCTACCTGTTCATAGGTTCATAGGTAGGTACTAGGCTATTGGCCCTAGGGCCTATACAAGCCTAGCCAAAAAGGAACCCTGTCTTTCACCACCCAAGAAAATTATTTTCCTGTGCCCCTGTTAAGCAGAACCACAGAAGTGATCCCTGGGGTGAATTTCCTATTACCCATCCAGTCATCAAGATTTTTCTTGAAGAGTGCTAATAAGGAGCTCTGTTTGACAAAGATAGGTAGTCTGTTTCAGAGTATGGGAAGTCTCTGGGACAGGAATCTATCCCTCCAGCATTTTCTGTTTATTGTGGTGACAAGGTTTAGGTCCCGAGAACGTGTAGCTCAGAGGGAGTGGGATTTCTTTAAGTGAAGCATGTCCAACAGCTCTGGGTTTGACATAGCTTTGTATGTTAGGCAGAGATCGCCTCTGAGTAGGCAATATGCGACGGAGTAAAGTTGGAGTTTTTGAGTCGGTCTGCATAGGGCATCTGTTTGAGGCCAGTCTTTGTGAGGTATTTCTGCGGCCTTTCCAGTTGCTGTAGATGTCTTGTGAGGTACATGCCAAAAGGGGGGTTGTACTCTATAATGGGTCTAATGAGTGATGAGTAGAGGGGAACAATGACCTCTTTTTTTCTGGATGAGAAACCATTTGTGATGAGGTCTGCCACGTAAAAGGATTTCTTGACCCCTGTGGTGATGTGATTATCAAAGGAGAGATTACTGTTCACCTGTGTCCCAAGGTCTCTTATCACACTTTTGGTGTTAAGTAGACTACCACCTATGTGGTAGTTCATGGGTACAGAGTTTTTACCAAAGGTGATGACAATGCACTTTTTGGCATTGAGCTTGAGACCATAGCTTTGACACCAGGCATCTGTCTCAGTGAGGCCCTTTTGTAGGATGTCCACATCGTTAGGAGTTTCAGTTATGGCTCCTAGTTTGCAGTCATCTGCGAATTTAGTTAGCTAAAGACCTTCTGTGTTAGCCTGTACTTCAGAGAAGTAGATACCAAACAGGAGAGGACCCAGAACTGAACCCTCTGGTACTCCACTTGTCACAAGTCGGAAGTTCATAGGTAGGTACTAGGCTATTGGCCCTAGGGCCTATACAAGCCTAGCCAAAAAGGTACCTTGGCTTTCGGCACCCAAGAAAATTATTTTCCTGTGCCCCTGTCAAGCAGAACCACAGAAGTGATCCCCGGGGTGAATTTCCTATTACCCATCCAAACATCAAAATTTTTCTTGAATAGTGTTAATGAGGAGCTCTGTTTGACAAAGATAGGTAGTCTGTTCCAGAGTATGGGAAGTCTCTGGGACAGGAATCTATCCCTCCAGCATGTTCTGTTTATTGTGGTGACAAGGTTTAGGTCCCTAGAGCTTGTAGCTCGGAGGGATTGGGATTTCTTTAAGTGGAGCATTTCCAACAGCTCTGGGTTTGACATAGCCTTGTATGTTAGGCAGAGATCGCCTCTGAGTAGGCGATATGCGACGGAGTAAAGCTGGAGTTTTTTGAGACGGTCTGCATAAGGCATCTGTTTGAGGCCAGTAATCCTCTTTGTGAGGTATTTTTGCGGCCTTTCCAGTTGTTGTACATGTCTTGTGAGGTACATACCAAAAGGGGCGTTGTACTCTATAATGGGTCTAATGATTGATGAGTAGAGGGGAACAATGACCTCTTTTTTTCTGGATGAGAAACCTTTTGTGATGAGGTGTGCCACGTAGAAGGATTTCCTGACCACTGTGGCGATGTGATTATCAAAGGAGAGACCACTGTCCACCTGTGTCCCAAGGTCTCTTATCACACTTTCGGTGTTAAGTAGACTACCGCCTATGTGGTAGTTCATGGGTACAGAGTTTTTACCAAAGGGGAAGACAATGCACTTTTTGGCATTGAGCTTGAGACCATGTCTTTGACACCAGGCATCTGTCTCAGTGAGGCCCTTTTGTAGAATGTCCACATCGTTAGGAGTTTCAATTACGGCTCCTAGTTTGCAGTCATCTGTGAATTTAGTTAGCCAAAGACCTTCTGTGTTAGCCTGTACTTCAGAGAAGCAGATACCAAACAGGAGAGGGCCCAGGACTGAACCCTGTGGTACTCCACTTATCACTGGTCTGAAGTCTGATTTGGAGTCTGCTACTTTCACGGTGTGGGTTCTGTCAGTAAGCCAGTTGGCAACCCATCTTGTGACATAGGGATTTATACTAGTTTAGTGAGTTTATCTATAATTCCAGAGTGGGAGATGGTGTTGAACGCCTTGGAGAGATCTAGATAGGCTATGTGAACCACCATACCCTCATCTATGGCTTTGGTGACTACTTCAAAGAAGTCTATCAGGTTTAGGAGACATGATCTGCCTTTTACAAACCCAAACTGTGTGGGGTCCAGAGTTTGGAGATCTCCAATGTCTTTGTTTATGAATTCCATGATGATACGTTCCATGGCCTTGCAGATGAGGCTCGTCAGGCTAATGGGGCGGTAGTTCCTGGGGTCTGTTGTGCCCCCCCCCTTTGTGTAGTGAGATAACTGTCATGGTGCACCATTCAATGGGCACAAAGCCTGAGGTGAGGCTATGATTGAACATGGTACTTATGTGGGGTGCCAGTTCATTCTGTAGTTAATGTAGAAGGCAGCCTGGGATGTTGTCAGGTCTCATGGATGCTGTGTTCTTGGCTTTGGAGAGTGAAGTTTTTACCTGTGCAGCCGTGATTACAGGAACTTTGCATTCTTCCGGTATAAAGATGGGCCCTTTAGGGGGTGAGAGAGGGGTAAAGTTAGCACTGAACCTATCTGCCAGGATGTTGGCAATATCAGTTGGTTCTGCATATTTAGTGTCATTGTGCTGTAACTCAGAGCAGATCTGAGTGTTGCCATTGAGATTTTTGACATAGCTATAGAATGCTTTGTGGTTGTCTTTAGAATCAGTGGCAATTTTGTTTACATAATTAGCTTTGGAGGATTTTATGAGGGATCTCAGCTTCTTACTGAGGCTGACCAGGGAGTTCCTCCAATTGTGGGATTTTACTCTTTTTTGCAACAGTTTCTTTCTTCTGTTTTAGAGTTTGTTTATGGCAGAAGACCACCAGATTGGCTTCCTTTTTTTGGAGGATAGCATCTTGGTTCTGTTAGGGATAGCACAATCCATGCACTTGTGTAAGTGCTTATAAAGTGCATTTGTGTAGGATTCGGCAGTCGTACCTCTATTGTCCATCTGCATGGGTGTCGTGAAGTTTGCCACTTCTGTATTAAGAACCGTGAAGTTGGCTTTGGAGAATTTTTTTACGGTTGTTTTCCTAATGGGGGGTGGGAGCGGGATGTGGATGTCTAGGGTGATTAGCTTGTGGTCGGATCTGACCTCTGGTGTGGAACACCGGTCACCCATGTTGGTGATGACCAGGTCTAGGATACTGCTGCCTCTGGTGGGGGTGTGGATAAGTTGATCCAAGGCATTGGAATTGATGATTTCCAGAAAACATTGAGCAAAAGAGTTGGCACATGAGTAGTTTTCCCAGTTAATGGTAGGGTAGTTGAAATCACCCATTATTAGAGTGTTGGGTTGTACCTTAATATTTTCCAGTGTATCAAGAATATAGGAGTGGGAATCCTGGGGCATGGTGGGGGGTCTGTAGCAAGCTACAATCTGGATTGCGGTTTTGCCCAGAGTTAGTTGAACTTGGATAATCTCGGATGCATTATGCTGAGCAACTAGCTTGGAGGTGTGGATATCCTTAATGAATATGGACACGCCTCCACCTTTAGTATTTCAGTTCGGGTTTGGTGGCCGAAAGGTGTGGTATGAATTATAGCCTGGTAATGCAGGGGTGCTCTCTGGAGCTTTGAACCAGGTCTCTGTCACTGCACAGATGTCAATGTTCTCCATTTTAAGGAGTGCCTCGAGTGAGTGCATTTTGAGGTTTAGACTTCTAGCACTGAGTAGCATTACCCTCAGATTTTGCTTGCTTGTACCTGTTACGGTGGTGAATTTGTCATTTGAACCTTGCCTAAAAAATGCACTATAGGGGTGGCAAGAGCCTTTGCCAGTATCCAGAATCCCAAGGGGTGACAGGTGCAGGCCATTTCTGGCAAAGCAGCGTGGTCTGTCGATCATGTCAACCCAGGCAGACAGATACTGGATTCCCTTAGAATGACACCAGAAGCTTAGCCAATTGTTAAAGTCAATTATTTTGTCCTTGTACTGTGGTGTCATTCTGGGTGATGGCAGGATGCTACTCAGGGCTAGGGTCATACCGGCCTGGGCTACAAGATCGGAGAGCTCCTCCATGTCTTTTTTCATGTAGTCCAGGGAGGTACGTCTCAGGTCATTCACACCAACATGGACAATGACAGAGTCATATTTGTACTTGTTGTGGAGTGACCTGAGTGCGTGCGTTATGTGGCGGATCCTGGCACCTGACAGGCAACTGACAGTAACTTTTTCCTTGTTTAGCCTGGTGAGTGGAACATCAGTGTGCCTGACTATAGAGTCACCTATGACTAGAGTGTTCGGTATGTTATGCCTTATGGGCTGTAGTTGAGTGGCACACTGAGTATGTGGGCTATGTGTCATTTGGGTTGTGTTGGGGGGTGGAGGTTGCTTGCATTTCTGCTTTGGAGGTCTCTGTTGTTTGGGCAGATTTGTATTGAGAGCCTCTGTGAATGTAGGTGTGTGTTTTGTGGTTCTGTGTGTGTTTTTGTGGTGTAGGTTTTGAGGGACTATGTGATGAGTGTGGTGCGGTGTAAGTGTTTACCTTCTCCTCTTGACTGTCTAGGCCAGTCTTTGGTGAAGAGAGCTTTGCTTCCAGTTTGGCTATATAAGTGCATCTCTCACAGGTCGTAGTGTTGGGTGTTAGGAGGACAGGGTTGTCTGTGTACGTGAGGCAATTGCTGCATTGTCCCAAGATGCCCAGATTCATCAGGTAGACAGGAGAAAACACCGGGAGCTGACCTTTAGACATGCCTGAATAGGTGCTTATTTATTAAGTACTAAAAACTGTTTTCCTCTAGACAAGTGAGGAAAGTTGAGTGCTGTAGTAATTTGTAACTTATTTAGTGCTTACAATGAGTTCTGAACAAGTGCTGAGATCAAAGAAACAGATAAGTGCTAAAACTAAAGAGCTGGCTAGTTGAAGAACAATCTTTATGGCGCCATGAATAGTTTAACACCCCAGTTAAGTGGGGGGAGGGCTTAGAAGCTCACAAACAGTCTTGGACACAGCAAATCCATATCTGACCTGCCACAGGAAAGGGGGGAAGCAAGCTTAGAATTTTTTTTCCAGTAAAGTGGAAATGGAGAAAGCTGGAACAGAAGTTAATTCAACGTTAAGAATCTGAGTGGGTTGGCCTTTACAAATGTTCTCTATTAGATTGAATGAACTAATGCCACTAGACTGGGAGGAGTGTCACCGATCAAATATACAGTATGGGCGGGCAACTGCAAAGCCACCAAATATAGGAACACACAACACTAGGGAGGGTGAGGGGGGATTACAGTTCCTAGCTGTTGCCACTAAATGAAAGTTTTAAACAGATCAAGGAGCAGACTCGAGAATGCTTTTAACTGTAAACAGACAAAAATGCACAGAAAAGCTTGGATAGAGCACTCACAAACAGAAAATACAACTCTCTGTATGAAAAAGCAGTTTACAGTTAAGTAATGTTAAAACAGTATAAAACAGTACATAAATGCAGTGAAACAATAAAAAAAAGCTTTATAAGAGTGCAAAATGTAGATCAACTGTATAGCACAATTATAAGCGTTTCAGAAGTGCAGTTCAGTGAAATAAGTGTAAGAAATAACTTAGCCTGCTCTTGGAATCTTAAGGAATTTCCACTTATGCAATGCAATCCAGAGCCTGACAAATACAAGCAGAACCTTTATAAGACACAGGGTTTATACAGCAGTAAGAATGGAGGAGTTGGAAGATCAGATTATTACTCATCCCCCCTGCTATTACCCAATCACTCGTACTACAGAAGGTCAGGAGGCCTTGTTACTCTCAATAATACAGTCCATTTATTCTTACATATTTATAGGTGGATGGCCACTGTGGAGAAGACAGGATTTGTATGAGTCATCTAAGCAAACATGGCTAACTGGCAATTAGTGGAACTGAAGAAGCCAAGCTGTGAATTTGAGGGAGCAAAGCGTTAGGTAAAATTTGTCAGAGAGATGCATTAGAAGAGTTTTGGCGAGGTCCCATTATAAGGGCTTCTCTTGAATATAAAGAAGATAAGGATAAAAGGGGGAACCACATCTGTCCCAGCCATAAGGAACTATGGGGAGGGTTTTTGCCTTGCAGTTTCTGGAATTCAGGATGAACCTCATCATCAGTGCAAATATGGGAAAGCATGATGCAGTCCAGGGTAAACCAGTAGAATACATTCATATAATAGCATCACAGATGAGAAATCAATAAGGAGTTAATATTGCAATAGGAGCTGCTGGGAGATATAAAGCCTGGCCCATAAAATGAATAATTTGCTCTTCACCAAATGGATGAAAGACCATTGGTTTAGCATCAACAGACAGTACCTCAGTTTGTTCACAAAAGTTACAGCTTGCCCTGAAATGTTACTGGCCATCAGGAAGTGTTGAGACTACCAGAATTTGCTAGTCTCTTAACTTGTTGATATATCACACTGCCAGCATGCTGTCAGACTGAATAGCAATCACACCATGTGGAAATGTGGAAATTAATCATGAAAGGGATACAAGTTGAGAAAGACTGCTTGTAACTCCATGGTGTTGATATTTAGACTTAAATTGGCACATCCAAACACCTTGCACCATCTGCCATTTTTAGTACTCTGATCAACCAAGGCAGAACCATTCATAGTGAACAGTACTTGTGGAGCAGGTAGCTGGAAGAGGGTCCTGCTGATGAGATTATCCAGGACTGTCCACCTCTGCAATTGTCATTTACAGACTTTGAAAAGTCTAATGGGAATGGACATATGATCTCTCAGCAGATGTTTATAGCATAGACCACAGAAAAGTATAGGATCCTGAGGGACTGTCTCTGTATACATTGGGGTCCTTCATCCACAGTTATTAAGATGCACCTCTCACCTGTGGAGATGTTTTAAGCTGGTCATCTCTGGAGTTAATTCTTGGCAACTACCCCTGTTGTGTAGAATGTCTCTGGGTTGTATACTGGCTCCTTCATTATTTACTGTATACATGCCACCTCCACGGAAGATCATGTAACGTAGAGTTGTTTGATTTCACTGGTATACAGGTAAGACCCAGCTGTAATTCTTTTCACGGGAGCTGATGCATAGTGTAAGTACTTGCTTGCTTGCTTGGATTCTACCCAGAACTGAATGACTAATAGTTATCTTAAACTCAATCCTATGAAGACCAGATGCTGAGATTATTTACAGTCTGCATGTCACATGCTTCATATCTGTCTGTCTTGAGTTTTTTTTATGGTAAGAATTAAATCAACTTTTTTATGAGGACAAGAAATCTTTTTTTTTTTTTTTGGCGGGGGGGGGGGGGGGTGGTAATCCTTGACAACATACAATAAAGGATCATGTAACAGCTGTTTAGTTCTTTTATTTCCATCTAAGAAATATCACCAGGATTAAAACTTAATATGATCTTCAGATCAAGTAATGTTATGCATGTACTAGTTCATCCTGCCCCAGCTACTATAATATTCTCTACATGGGTCGTCTGAAGGCAACCTTGCTCACTGGCAGTGGTGACAAATTCCATTTTTCAAGACTCTTGTATTAACATTCTGAATGCTATGTGACAAAAGTTCCACCATTTTTGAAGGATCTACTGCTAACCTATACTCTGAATCCCCCACCTAATCATTAAGTAAGAGTGATCCTAGAACATGCTTGGAGACAACATGCAGATCTACGTTTTTCTACATAGAAGTATTTCTATGGAACTCACTACCTCTCCTAATGCAATCACATAACACATAGGCTTCATTTATAGGATTCTTTTTGGAAAGTTTATTCAAATTATTGAAGAAATTTTAGTACATCTATTATTATGCAGCCTTTTTTAATGTATGCTGATTAATTCAAGTTCTAGTTGTCTTTTATATTAGTTTTTCTGTTTTAAGTGCTGTTTATTACTGGCATTGTATTGGTTTACGTAAAGTGCTTAGGATATAAGCACCATGATTAATAAAAAAAAGAACAACTGAAAAGGGAGTGTTTGTTGTTAGAAAAAAAGTACAATTGTGTACACGTACCATAAATGTAGTTGTTCGAGTGTATTCACTGTTTCAGTCATCACATTTGGGTTATCCTTGCCAGGGTAGCCCTCGGCCGGCCCGAATACCAGAGGCTTAGTATTTCTCCGTCAGTTGCTGTCACTTGAGGACTGACGTCAGTTCATCAGTAGTATAAAGTATGGCAGCCAACGCCATTACATCAGTTTTTTTTCCCTAACCTGTCAGGTGCCCCCAAAGTAAGAGGCCAGGTTCTGGTGGAAGAACCCCACCAGTGGAAAATAAATACCAATATCTCCCCTGTAAGAAAAGAAAGAGAATAAAAGGGGGTGGAGGGAGGGAAACCAGGACTGCAACAGTGAATACACTCGAACATCTACATTTATGGTAAGTGTACACAACTGTACTATGTTCTGCATGTTTCACTGTTGCAGTCATCACATTTGGGTTGATTCCCAAAGCTGAGGAAATGGGTGGAGGCAATCAAGGAAATTAGGGGCTGGCTAGGATGCCCTGCAAGACTGCAGAGGTAAACCCTGTCCTGGATTTGGAGAAGAGAGACAGGTGGTAATGCTTGGTAAAAGTGTGAACAGATGTCCAGGTGGCTGCCTCCAGGACGTCCCTGCTGGGGACTCCTCAGAGGAAAGCTGCAGAGGTGGGAGGCTGCTCTGGTGGAGTGTGTCCTGACACCCTTGAGGGGGGGGAGGCTTTCCATTCTGTTTGTAGCAGAAATGGATGCCGTGTGCTATCCATTTGGAAATGGTTTGCCTGGAGATGGCGTTGCCTTCTGTCCCTGTAGCAAAGCTAATCAGCAATTGATCAGACTCTCTAAAGGATTTAGTCCTGTCCAGACAGAATCTGAGCTGTCTGTGCACATCTAGAGAGTGAAGAATACTTTCCCCCTTGTTCTGGGGATTAGGAAAGAAGGTGGGCAAATGAATGGATTGGTTGACAGCTACACTGGACAGCACTTTGGGCATGAAGGACGGGTTAGTTCTAAGGGATACTCTATCTGGATAGAAGATGATGAAGGGTTCCATAGCCATGAGTGCTTGCAGCTCAGAGACTCTTCTGACTTAAGTGATGGCTAGAAGGAAAGCTGCCTTCGAGGAGAGAAATTTTAGCTCTGCAGAAGAAGCTGGTTCAAAAGGGGGCAGGGTGAGCTTTTCCAAGACAAAGTTATGGTCCCAAGCTGGTGTTGGTGCCCTACTGGGGGGCCTTAAGCTGCTAGCCCCTCTGAGGAACTGTATGATCAAAGGGTGTGAGAAAAGGGGCTGCTCAGTGGGAAAATGAGCAGAAATAGCAGAGGCATGAATTTTTATAGAGGAAAAAGAGAGACCACTGTGTAGTAGGTCAGCTAAGTAATCCAGGTTGAGAGGTATGGAGGGCTGTGCATAAGACTTTCTGGTGCTGGGACGTCTGACCTCACGGATAACATCCAGAACCTGTTTATTGAGGATGGCAGATTGGTTCAGGGTTAGGAAATAAGCCAAGCTGCCAAATTGAGTGTCTGCAATTTGGGATGCATGAATTCCCCTTCCCTCTAGGTCAGGAGGTTTGGAATCTGAGGAAGATGCCATGGAGGCAGCGGGGACAGGATGCACAGCAAGAGGTACCAGCATTGTCTGGAGCTATAAGAATGGTCCTTGGTTTTTCATCCCTTATTTTGAGCAGTACCCTGGGGATGAAAGGTAGTATAGGAAAGGCATAGACCAATAGATTGACCCACGGGAAGGACAGGGCATGCACTTCCCAAGCCATGCAGTGATGCTCCCTGCTGCAGAACTTGCTGAGTTGATGGTTAGTGTGGGAGGGAAAGAGGTCGACCTTTGGGGTTCCCCATTTCTGAGTTATTAGGATGAAGGTACTTCTGTTGAGTTTCCACTCACGTGGGTCCAGAAGGTTTCTGCTTAATTGGTCTGCCAGAGAGTTGCGAGAGCCTGGCAGGAATTGTGCTAACAGTTGTAGCTGCAAGAAAGAGGCTGTGAGCCAAAGGGTCATGGCCAGCCTGCATAGAGGGTAGGAGTCCGTCCCTCCCTGCTTGTTGATGTACCACATCACAGTGGTGTTGTCTGTTTTGATAAGGATAACCCTGGGAGAGAGAAGGGGTTTGAAAGCTATCAAGGCATGCTGCACAGCCATCATCTCTTTTTGATTGATGTGTAGATGGATTTCCTAAGGGCTCCAATGGCCCTGTACCTGCCATCCAGGTGTGCACCCCAAGCATAGTCTGATGTATCTGTGGTGAGGGTCTGGGTGGTGGGGGTGGGGAGAAGGGCAGTCCCTTGTTGTGGGAGCAAGCTGTTGCCCACCAAAGAAATTCCTTTCTGAGGCAAGGAATTATAGGTAGAAGAGTTTCCAGATCTTGAGAGTGTTGACACCAAAGTCTCTTTAGGAACCACTGAAGTTTCCTCATATGCAGTTTGGCACATGGAATAAGTGGTATGCAAGATGCCATGAACCTCAGAGGATCTTCCTTGCAGATAGCTAGGGCCTGGTGGCTAGTTGAGAGACGTAGCCTGTCAGGAAAATTTGTTTCTCTGGTGTAAGGAATGCCATCTAGGATGCTGTGTCCAGACTTGCTCCCAGGATGATTATCCTTTGGGTGGGCACCTGTTTGGATTTCTTTTCATTGACTGTGTACCCTAGGGAGGCTAGTAGGGCCTTTACAAAGGCCAGGTGCTTGAGCAGCTTTTCCTGGATGTCGCCTGAATAAGGCAGTCGTCTAGGTATGGGTAAATGTGAATACTTCTTTGTCTGCAAAAGGCAATGGCCACAGTCAGACATTTTGTGAAAACTCTGGGAGCAGTAGATAAGCCAAAGGGAAGTGCAGAGATCTGAAAGTGTTGAGATCCTGTCCTGAAGCGGAGGTATTTCCTGCATGATTCCTTGATAGGGATGTGGAGGTAGGCCTCTTTGAGATCTAAGGTGGCTAGCTAAGCGTCCTTAGAGGGCATGGGTAACAGCAGCAGCTGGAGGGTGAGCATTTGAATTTTGGGATCACCAGGATGGTGTTTAGAATGGATAGATCGAGGATGGGGAGGCAGAAGCCCTCTTTTCTGGGCACCAGAAAAGGTCTGGAGTAGAAGCCTTGGCCTATCTGTTCTACAGGAATGTGCTCTACTGCTCTCACAGAGAGCAGGGAAAAGATTTGCTTTTGAGCCTCTGCCCACTGATTTGGTGGTAGATCTGGGAACACTTTTGGGGTTGGAAGAGTATGGATGGAAAATTTGTATCCCTGAGGCACAATGTTCAGAACCAATTGGTCCTTGGTTTTGGGGGCCCAGGTGCTTGGGCGAAATGAGAACTGTTTGCATAGATTTTGCTTTTTTCATCCATCTTTTTTAAGACCTCTTTTGCCTTAGTGCCAAACAAGTTATCTTTGTGCAAGGGGGCATCCAACAATTTAGATTTGACATGGTCTGGCAGGGGTTGTTCCTTAAGCCATGCATGTCTTCTAATGACAGATCCAGTGACTGCTGCCCTGAAAGAAGTTTCTAGGGTGTCAAAACCACAGTGCAGTGTGTTTAGTTACTTGGCTTGCAGAATGCATTAAGTCTTGTAAATCTTTAGATTCTGCCCAAGCAGGAGACATTTTTTGTTTAAGGAGTTCCAAGGTATGTTGCTGAAAATTCAACATATGGAACTGACAATTTAGTGCCCTGACAGCAAGAGTAGCTGAGGTGTATACTTTTTTACCCTCTCTGTCCAATGCATGGGAATCCCTGTATGAGGGTGTGGGATTCTTAGCAGAGGTTGCTTTAATCCCTTTTGGCCCTTGAGAAATGACCTCAGGGTCAGCTGCTGGATTTTTAAATAGATATTTGTCTGAGTCAGGGACTCTATAGTACCTGTCTAGTTTTCTGGGAGCAGGAGGTAGGGTGTCAGGAGTCAAGCTGGATTCAAGGAAAACATCATCCACAACATCCAGGACTGGGGGCATGGCCAAGGGTCTTTGTTGCGGAAGATCTAGGAATTCCCGGAGTCTCTTTTTAGACTGAGAGTAGTCCTGACTCTCCTATTGGAAATGCTCCCTTAAAGTATGCAGGGTTTCCCCAAAGGAAACATCTTCTGGGGGAGAGGCTGAAGGAATGGAGTCCTCTGCATCAGAATCCTCATAAGTGGAGAGGGGTTGCATGTCTTCATAGTCAGATGCATCAGATTCATCTGACTCTTGTTCAGACAAAACTACAGGTGACATATCTCTTTTCCTTTTTGAGGGGGTAGCTTGGCTTCCTTTGATCAGCATGATAAGATCTTTCGCCATTTTAAGCATTTGAGACTGAGGCAAGGTAGCAGGCATCTGAGAGTGGGTCGTCGGCTTCTGGTTCGAACCCTGGGCCTAAGAAACTCAGTCGTTTTTGAAAGAATGGCACTTGCAAAAGCAGACATCGCTTTGTGTCGAGATTCGGTAGTGCAAAGGAGTTCCTCGGAAGCCAGTGCCTGCTCAGTGGCTCTGAACCGATCCAAGGTAGAGAAGACCGTAGGATCCTTAGTTGAAGAAGAGATTTGCGGCATACTGGACTCCGAAAGGGTCTCAGTAGCAGCCTGCGAATCAACTGAAGCAGGCATCAGGGGCTGTGAAAGTGCCTCACTGACTACAAGAGGACTGATGACTAGCTTAATGGAAGTGTTGTCGGTAGGTTTGGACCTGTACTCTCTGTGTCTGTCTTTATCTTTATGTTTTTTTGGAAGATCTGCTGTCGGATGGCTTACTAAAGCCATATTGCAATTTGAAGACTGTAAACAAAAATATCTGGCTACAATAAGGGCCCGATGACTGATACTTATGGCGTTGAACAAAGCACAGAAATGACGACGGGGGACATCGTGGTCTGGGCCTAAACAAGTGACACAGTAAGAGTGGAAGTCTGGGTGTGGTATTTGCTTTCCACAGGCAGGACAATTGTTAACTTTTTCTGACATTGGTTAGTGCAAGAAAAAAGGATTCCCAATGGGGTACTTAGCTTTAGAAGACTTCAACTTCAATTCGGAGATCGAAAACTCAGGTAGCGGCCAACCAGCACTGGTGTGAACTGCTTCTGCTTCAGGCTCCAAGGCAAGAAAGACTGATGTAATGGTGTTGGCTGCCTTACTTTATACTACTGACGACCTGACATCAGTCCTCAAGCGACAGCAACCAATGCAGAAATACTAAGCCTCTGGTATTCGGGACGGCCGAGGGCTACCCTGGCAGGGATAACCCAAATGTGATGACTGCAACAGTGAAACAAGAAGAACATCCTGTATATCCTTATTAACATTCCTCATTTTAGTCTTAAAAAGTCCATGTTTCACATTGTAAAGGTCTTTCACACATTCGTTATTATGATTTTTTTAAACTAATACCCATGGTAAATAGTACTGAATCATATTAATTAATCAAAAGAACATTATACAATTTAAGATAATACACATTAACTATGCTGTGAGTTTCCTATTTGTAGATAATAACATTTTACCCACCTGTTACTCATTATGAGAGGTAATGCTCCACATTTTGATTATGAAAGGTTGACAGCTATGCTTATTAATATAGCATCATGTGATGTGTTGGTGCACATCCAAATTAGCTTATCCTTTTTTTCATTTATAAAAGAAGACAGATAGTTGGCTAGACAGAGTCAAAGACACTTCAGGGACCACATTAAGCATAAAGGAGAAACTTGTTCTTAAAGACCAGAGCTGTAGTATACTGTAGCAGTAGCTTCCTACAGCAACCAGATCCACATTCCTCTCATTTCTTTAAGTGAGCAAAAAAAAAGACATTGCACTAAAGTGCCTTTTTGTATTGGTATTTATGGTATTTCAGGTACTGCTAATGAAAAAAAATTGCAGGAAATCTTCATCACACTTCCTAACACTGCTGCCCCTTCACCCCACCCTTGCTACACTACTGATAAAGACACAGTTTTGTTGGGAAAACCAGCATATGTCTCTCTATAAATAAAAAGTGGTCAGTTTAGTAACCTTTCTAGTTCAAGTGCATGCAACTAACAATCTACTTTCTAAGAAAGATTTCAGAAGCCTGCTGGGGATTTAGGCTCAAAAGATAGTAAACCTGTTTTCCATTACGAAGTTCAGGTTTCAAGCAAAGACTAGAATGCACCTTGGAGGCCACATACGAAGGATCTCATTCAAGAACTTTTTCAGAACAATCTGAGAAATAACAGGTAGAGATAAAGGGATACAAAAAGATTTACCAGACAAATGTACCTTAATGAAAAGGTAGGTCAAGCCAGCATTACATGATGTAAAAATATACAGCAGGGTCTACTGCTTTCAATCTGGTTGACTTTGCAGGTAAGGATTTTTATGACAATCCGTCTTCTAGCTTCTTATAAAACAGATAACAAGAAGGTTTTCTGGCACCAGAATAAGATCTTTGAAGCTGTCAGGCTGAGATTATTGAAGTTCAGATGGAGAACTCTGCTTGTGTTAACAACTTGTGAAAAGCTACTAATATCTGTGTTATAAAAGTAAACAGTAGTTGTCTTGGTCATTAGGGAACTATGAAAAGTGAATTAGATTTTTAACTTTAGAAACAGCTTTAGGATTAGAGGCTTCTGAAGAAATATATACTGGATGGCACAGTGGTGCAGCTGTAGCATTGTTGCCTCACAGCAAGAGGTTCTCTAGTTTGATTCTCAGCTGGAGTGCCTCCTGTGCAGAGTCTGCATGTCCTCCCTGCATTTCTGTGGGTTTTCTTTGAGTGCTTCGGTTTCCTCCCACGTTCAAAAACATACGTCTGGAGCATTTATCCCCAGGCCTCCGCTGAAAATTGGCTATGTTCCAAGTTGGGCTTTCCCAGTTAACAAATGTTAAATAAAATAAAAATAAATATGCATTAAATCCTGACTCCAGCTTAAGGAAAAGGTTTTGGTCATTCAAGCCAACTTGCGAGTAAGCCTGGCATAAAACAGAGGAAGCTGGTGAATTAGATGAGAGGCAAACAATGCTAGTTCTGGATGTCCTTTTTTTATGTTACCATGAAAAAAAAATTTTCTTGCCCAGATTTCACTCATAAGAAAAAAATTTTTTCTGCGTAGTATGTTTACTAGAGTATCTTCCTTACTTTAAATAACAGCAAAGTATGAAGAGTTAAGTTAACCTGTACTACCTCACTCCAAATTACCACAGCTATCTGTAAAGGGGATAAAACCCCTCCATGTTAACTGATAAAC
This sequence comes from Protopterus annectens, assembly GCF_019279795.1. Taxonomy (NCBI): domain Eukaryota; kingdom Metazoa; phylum Chordata; order Ceratodontiformes; family Protopteridae; genus Protopterus; species Protopterus annectens. The sequence continues at coordinate 695,966,874 of NC_056729.1, read as the reverse complement.
CAAATCAGTCATGTTGTCTTTAATACCTGAAGGGTCCCATTTTCAGGGCTGACCTGAATACTGTCAAAAGTAGAAAAAGACCTGCACCCCACTTAGAGACTGAGGTATTGTTCTCGCTGGATGGAAAATATTGGCCAAACATCTACAGACTTTAAAGATGTACTCTCCGACTTTAATCTGAGGAAACTGTGGTGAACTTGTGGTCTGGAAACACAGATAAAATCATTAATCAGTAGATGACACCTGCTGTCTGCATCATCCCTGGAATGAGAAAGCATATTCCAAATGGCGGGTAATCTGAGTCCAGAGATTCCTTAGGTAAGAATCCCCTATCCTCAAGTGTAATCTGACATTAGAAAGCAGATATACATAAAAAAGCATGTAGACAACAGACTTTGGAAATATCTTCATTTATTTACAGTTTGTTTGCCAGGATAATCCATTGGGCCACGAGGAGCCCGTTTTCAATGGAGTCCTGGGGAGAAAAGCTCCAGAAAACTACAAATTACAGACATAACATAAGAGTAAGTTATTAGAGAAATGTAATGTGCACAAATGAAGCAAAATTAAACAAATAGAAAAACACATTAGTAGAGTGCACATATTAGTACAATGCAATAAGAGTAATATTTACAGTCAAAGTTTTTAACAGTTTAACATATTAGCACAATGCAATAACAGAAACATTTGAAATTTTGTAACAGTTATGCTAATTCATGCAGTTAATTTCTAGACTACTGAATTGTACCATTCTAGGAGTTATGCTAATTCCTAGAGTTTATTAGGGATATAAAACAGTGGGAGGATATTGTGAATTATAGCTTAGAGGGAGTACCTATAGTGTACGGAGATTATGTGGGGTGGGAGCAAGAGCATTCTCATAGTGAAGTTAGGTGTGTGTAAAGTAAGGTTTTAAATGAAGAGAGGCTGCTGGAAGTGCGGATGAGAGGTGGGAGGGAATTCTAATGGCGTGCTAGAGAGAAGGAGATTAGATGTTTGCTTGGTGGACGGGCAGGTTTATGCACTTCAATTAGATTTTGGGAATTGGTCACTGAGTAATGTCAGTTTCAGTAAGCAATTACTGGAACTAAGCACCGACTGAAAACCCTGGGTGCATTAGAAAAAACTAACAGCACGGAGACAGAGGTGCATTTGTGAAGGGAGCACTCCCACCCCGCCACACACAGAGATATGAAACCTGAAAAACTGTCAGTGAGTATTGTGGTCAGGGATTTGTGAATATGTATCCAAATACTGTAATGTGATCCTCAGAACAATGAAACTAAGTGCAAATGTGGGTGAATATGCATTAAGCCTGAGGTTGCAGTATCTCGTCTTATTCTCATTACTTCACACAGTAGTCTTGGATTTGGTATATATAAATTGGTAAATATAACAGCAAGTTATATAAGCCACTGCTTTTTTTTCAAGTTGCTATTTCCTTTTAAAAGTGTCAGGACTCACATGGCTGGTCTTGTACTTCTGATAGGAAGCCCCATAGGTTCATAGGGGAATTGCTAACTGCCCTGATGGGCCATTTTAAGCCTAGAAAATAACCCTGAGGTCAGATTCAAACCCTTCATCTTGTACTTATTATGCCAAACCCACTATATAAGAAAGGCAGTAAAATCTGTAGTTGCAACATTTTGCACTTTTTTTGTTTTGATAGATTTGTTCAAGTCTGAGACCTAGTGTGCACCTCTATTGATCTTTTATTGCAACTGGGAACAACCGAACATAGCCCAGTGCCTTGTTCTGCTACAGGTAGCAGTAGAATAGAGGAGTTGTTAGGCAGATGATAAACCTGAGATCTTTCTTTTTCTTTCGGCTGTTCCCATTAGGGGTTGCCACAGTGGATCATCTGTTTCCATTTCTTCCTGTCCTCTGCATCTTGCTCTGTCACACCAACCACCTGCATGTCCTCTCTCACCACATCCATAAACCTTACCTTAGGCCTTCCACTTACCTGGCAGCTTCCTTAGCATCCTTCTCCCAATATACCCAGCATCTCTCCTCAGCACATCCAAAGCAACGCAATCTCACCTCTCTGGCTTTGTCTCCAAACCGTCCAACTTGGGCTGACCCTCTAATATACTTATTCCTAATCCTGTCTACCCTCTTCACACCCAGTGCAAATCTTAACATCTTTAACTCTGCCACATCAAGCTCTGACTCCTGCCTTTTTGTCAATGCCACTGTCTCCAACCCGTATAACATAGCTGGTCTCACTACCCTCTTGTAGACCTTCCCCTTTCACTCTTACAGGTACTCGTCTGTCACAAATCACTCCTGACACTCTTCTCCATGCACCCCACCTAGCCTGTACTCTCTTCTTCACCTTTCTTTCACACTTGCCATTACTCTGAACTGTTGATCCCAAGTATTTAAACTCATCCACCTTTGCCAACTCTACTCCCTGCATCCTCACCATTCTATCCTCCCTCTCATTCACACACATATATTCTGTCTTAGTCTTGTTGACCTTCATTCCTCTTCTCTCTAGAGCATATCTCCACCTCTCAAGGGTCTCCTCCACCTGTTCCCTACACTCACTACATATCACAATGTCATCTGCAAACATCATAGTCCACGGGGACTCCTGTCTGATCTAGTCTCTCAACCTGTCCATCATCACTGCAAATAAGAAAGGGCTCAGAGCTGATCCTTGATGCAATCCCACCTCCACCTTAAACACATCTGTCACTCCCACCACAGATCTCACTGCTATCACACCACCCTTGTACATATCCTGTACCACTCTTACATACTTCTCTGCCACTCCAGACTTCCTCATTCAGTACCACAACTCCTCTAGGCACCCTGTCATATGCTTTCTCTACATCCACAAAGACACAATGCAACTCCTTCTGACTATCTCTGTACTTCTCCATCAACACTCTCAGAGCAAACACTGCATCTGTAGTGCTCTTTCCTGGCATGAAACCATACTGCTGATCAATAATCATCACCCTTCTTAACTTAGCTTGTACTACTCTTTCCCATAATTTCATGCTGTGAAAGAATTTCTGAAATCTAAGCATGGATGGAACAGGCTCTTTAACCAGCGTTGCAAATAATTCTATCAAATAGCCTGATAATGTTACCTCCGTGACCCATGTCTCCATTGTTATGAGATGCTGATGTGTTTAAAAATTAAGTGAGAAAATATATTTTATAATGTTTACCTTATTATTCATTTTTTGTAACTGTTTTAGATACATACAGGCACCAATAACTTTTAATGTGACTTTTCATACATGACCAATTGTAATAGTAATTAATGGTTGATTATGAGTTTGTTGACAGTTCTGATGCAGTCCTGAACATTTTAATGACAAAATAATTCAACTGTGTGTTCAGGTTCACTTCAACACATTATTTCTCTGGTTACTGGTTTTCTTGCTGAGCTCTCAGCTTTGTTTTTTTGCTCTTGGTTTATCTTGTGGTGGTTGCTATGTCATCTCTGGACTCGTCCACAAATTGTAAAGACAACCATGTGTAACCCACTCACTTGAGAACATTAACAGGAGACTAAATGAGACTAGTCAACTACTTACTCAAACAGTGGCCTCACAAATTCTAAGAAGACAAAATAATGTTGAAGGCAATATACAATCCACAACTACTGTACTTAGCAAGGGCCTTTTTCAGGGAACAATAGATAGCCCCTTTCACACGAAACAAAAGTGGTCAACCTTCATCTCCACACCCAACAGCAGAGTTAAATACTAATGCTTTACAAATGACTATGTCTTATTCCACAAAATTTCCTCAATGGTCAAGAACTAATGGAAACCCCAGAAGACAATAAACAACTGTTTGAATGAAAAAAAAATACTTTTTCGTGAGCTTTTACAGCTACAGGAGATGCCTTTGCAGTGCAAGTAGGTAAGTCAGAAAAAGTTCTACTTATCATTCATTACAGACTGATGACGTCTTAGACTATCGATGACAAAAGGGTTCCTGGGGGTTACAGGTGTGTAAATACTCTACTAATGTTACTGAAGGTTCTGAATTCCATTCATAGCTTACTAATTTGTATGACAATTTTGGAACAGATTTGATGGGGTTTATTATACAAAATAATTAATGACAAGTTGAGATTTATTTTGAGGAAACTAAAAGGCTAGTAACTATTATAAATGACTTACTTTTAATTTTTTTTTTTACAAATATAAACAAATACCATGAGTTTTTTTTTCATATTGACAATAAGTGTGAACTGATCAAAAAAAAAAAAAAAAAGAAAGAAAGGCAAAATAGAGAAAGACCCTTTTCTCCTGGATCCTGTTTTTCTTAAATTATTATTACTAAATAACTATATGATTTTTTACAGGTCAACAAACCTGCAGTCCTTTTCATATTTGGTATATATACCAAAAACACACAAAGTCCATTCTAGCCCCTCGTCTGAGGCCAGTAGTGGCTGTAGAAAGTTCAAAAACCTATCCCTTGGCTGTACTGACTGACAGAAAGTTGAAATCTTTCACTACTAAACATACTTATTTGCTAACAGAGTCCTGAGATTTTTTAAGAGGTATTAACTAAGACTGGTATAGGGAAGACTTAAATTTCTTAACCACATAAGTGGTAGACTTATTCTCAGCAATACCACATAATGAAGGCATGAACCTACTCAAGGAAGCTTTTCTTTACTGCATCTTCTTAATCAATATTAGGCTGATACACAATTTATGAAAATAGTGTTGCGCAACAATTTTCTACTTTTCCAAGTAGAATTTTACAAACAAATTCAGGGGTTGGTGTGTGCTCCCATTTTATGCCAACATGGTGATATGGACTTGGAAGAACCACATTTTTTAAAACTCCATTTTCAGATCCCTAGCTTAGCTATTCCAGATTGTTGGATGACATTATACATTGTGTTCTGGCACTATGGACACACTAAATGAATTCTAAGGTATATTTAATCTGTTTCTCCTTCCTTGTCATTCACAAACCATATTTCTCATGATGAAGTTAGCTATAACCTCTCATGTTTTCAAAAAAAGAAGTTTTGTGAAAGGACAGCATGTTAGACTTGCTAATATGATTTCTGATTACGGAACCTTCCTCAATGAAAGCAAAAACCTATGTGATATGTTTTTAGATTGTGGGCACCCTACAGACCTTATAAAAAGGATACAGCATGAAATAACAAATGCATGGGGCTCTAAATATGCTGAAATTTTGGGACAAGGGAGATGGACCTCCCTGGAATCTATGAGGAGAGATATAATGTAGCTCAGACTACATATCTCAGCCAGATATAAACCTACCATTGAGGAGCATTCTACCGACTCCAAGGATGATACCACAAGATAAATAGAAAATAACTGACTTTAATAATTGGTCTACAATTTGGAATCATTTGAAGGGGGTACAATATATGTCATCCTGGGAGGATATGTTTGGCACTGCTTTGCCAGGGACAGTGTGCATCTATCCCCCATGGGCTTTTGAATATTGGCTAAAACCTTGTCCACCCCAATACCTGTTAAACCTTCTGACATAGGAAAACCAGCCCAAGACAATATGTACATGTTACTGTGCAATGCCAGGAGTCTAAATAAGAAACTATACTCCCTTCAGGATCTTCTCACCCTGGAAAATGTAAGCATCTGTGCAGTAACTGAGATGTGGTTTAGAACCATGGAGAGCACCCTGGCAGTGCAGACTACAATGCCTTCCAAACATTTTAACTAGTTACTGCCTAGGAAAGGACAAAAGGTAGAGATGTCTCAATTTTCATCAAAAACAAATACACTTCAAGACTTGTCACACAGTATGACATACTTGAGCTCCTCCATAGGCTCAGAGATTGATAGGTAAGTACTAGGCAATGTATCTGCACACCATTTCAAGCCTAGCCCAAAGCCCCTATTTAAAATTTCCCTTTAGCCTCAAGCAGGGCAAAACAAGAAAGACCAGGACAGAATATACGGCTGTCCATACAAACCAGGTTTACCTCGAAGGTAACAAAGCTGCCACTCTTTGTAGGAGATGTTTGTTTCAGAGAAGATTCATAGATTCATAGATTAGTACTAAGCTAACTGCTCTTGTGAGCCATTTTAAGCCTAGTCAATTATCCCTTGTGAGACTCAAACCCTGCACCTTGTGTTTGTAAGGCAAACACCTTAACCATTAGGCCACCCTCCCATTGGGTGCATTGGTATATGAACTGATCACACGTTTATCTGCTGATGAAGGTTTACTTTAACTGAGTATTTGGTGTACCATTAGTTCTGAAAAGCAAAAGGAGATCAAACAGGGTTGGATCTTTCACAGCAAGAAAGGCTAGACACAGATCACAATGGAGGAGTCTGTAAGAGACTCAGTACAGAGAAAGGGCTCCCAGTCTCTCCTGATAACTAAGATTTTTGAGGCCACTGATGAAGCTCTGAGGTCTCTCAACCTGTGTGACACACTTATATAAATACATGCCAAAAGGTGCGTTATACTCAACAATGGGTCTGATACGATATGAGTAAAAGGGAATTAAAGGTATCTGTTTGAAATGTTGGGACCCACTACAGCGAGTCCCGAACTATGGAAACTGAATGGCGGAAAGATTGGGCTTACACATACCAAGTCCAAGATACCATTTCTTGGAAGCTTCCATTTTTTTCTCCGAGGTATGGGGATCTTGAAATTGGTATATATACATTTGGGGGGGTGGGTTGAAATTCACTCTTCTACTGTGTTTTTGTTCTTTTTTTTTTTCCATTTTTGTTGATACTTGGTATTTCGAGTGTTGACATTTCAATAAGGAGCCAGAATTAAGATTTATTTGCATCTAGTGGAGATGCCTTTGGAAGTTAGAGGGGCCAGATAAAAGGCTTTCTGAAATACTTTGGAGACATGATGGTCAAATGATAACGAATTACCAACAAGAGTACTCAGATCCCTTACAACAGTGTCTGACTGGAGGGGTACAGCTCCTATACGGCAAGTGAAACTGTCTGGTTAACCAAAATGAACTATGCTACATTTTTCACATTTAATTTGAGACCATTGTCCTTGCACCAATTGTTAATATGGTCTAAGCTATGTTGCATCAATTGTGAGCCAGTTGAAGACTGAAAAACAACACCCAATTTAAAGTCATTTGCAATCTTAGCTAACCTTAGGCCAGAAGTACTACCCTGAAGGTCTGAGAAACATATGCATATTAACAGAGGGACTAAAACTGAGTCCTGTGGTACACCACTGGTAACTGTTTTGCTTTCAGAAGTGTCACCTGCTACTCTAACCACGACAGACAACCAGTTAGTTATCCATCACACAATAGAAGTATTTATATTCAGATTTACAAGTCTGTCAATCATATTTGCATAGGGAATAGTGTCAAAAATCGTGCTGTATGTAATGCATAACCACTATCCACTGCTTCAGTTACTTTTTCAAAGAAATTAATGGAGCTAAAGAGGTAGGGCCTTCCTCTTATAGAGTCCAAGGTTGAGAGATTTTAAATGCCCTGATTAATGAAGTCTGAGATAATGCACTCCATAGCTTTACATATGGGGCTAGTGAGACTAATGGATTTATAGCTACCCAGGTCCAACATAGAGAAAAGTCCCATACAATATCCTTGCAAGCTACATGCCCCCCCCTCCAATGACTCAGGATACCCATATCTCTTACTCAAATGTGCAGGAGACATTCCTCATTCAACCCAACACCATATTCATGGGTGATTTTAGCTACCCCATTATCACCTGGGAATTATGCACAGCCACAAAACTGCTAGTCCAGAGACTCCTGGATTTTGTTAACAAAAGCGCACAGGACCAGCTAGTCTGTATGTCCACTAGTGGCAAAAAGCATCCTTGACCTGGTCCTCACAAACATGGCATAATGTTGCACCCCCCCCCCCCTCCGTGTAATGTTGTTACTTTTATAGTCTGACCATGAGGCTGTATCCTTTGAAATAAAAATAAAATATGTTACCTAGCAAACAATGGTATTTTCTGGAATTATTCTAAGGCAAGCTTTCTATTAAGTGACACCATGGCAAACTACCAAGCCCCCCCGAACCCTGAGACTGCAGCTGCCTATATGGAATTATTCACAGAAAACCCTGTATGATCATGTTAATAGCTGCACTGAGGCAACTGTACCTACCCAGAAACAGCACATGACAATCACACATACACACACAAAAAAGAGACACTGGTGGAATCCCAACATCAATAGGATATACAACAAAAGAAAGAAAATCATGGCAAAAATGATGAAGTTCAATGCGCAGCAAGGTAAAAACTCCACCATTAATCTAAACAAGCAACTTAGGAGGTTAATCAAGTTTACCAAAGCTAAGTTTGAGATAAAACTTGCATCCCAGGCCATGGGACAATCACAAGGATTTTTTCAGCTATGTCTGTAACCTCAAGAGCAATGTACAGAAATGTGATGAACCATTTGTAAATGAGGTCACGTATATTGAGATGAAGGATACAGAAAATCTACTGGACAACAAATTTAGCTCCAATTTTACCCTACTTCCACGAGACACCCTTCAGGAAATACCCTCAACCATAACTCCCCCAACTATCATTAGAGAACAAGTCCTCGCACTCTCCAAGGCCAAGAACTGCATCAATGGGCCCTGATAATATCACAGGATGCCTCCTTAATAGCACAAAACATGATCTATGAGGACTACTATTACCAATATATAACTGTAGCCTCCAGACAGACTTTGTGCCAAGTGAATGCAGGACTGCAACTGTTATTCCTTTGCACAAGGGCAGGCCATTTACAAAACCCGGGTAACTACAGATCCATAGGTCTGACTAGTCTCATATGTAAGGCCGTGGAGAGAATCATCATGGAAATAATAAACAATGAGAAAGGGAATTTTCAGCTACCTATTCAGTCCAATCTAGTCTTGTAAAGGGAAGGTCATGCCTACTCAATGTGCTGCACTTCTTCAAAGTCACCAAAGCAATGGGCAAGGAAAAAATAGAGCATGCTGCCTATCCTGACCTGGCCAAAGCTTTCAATCCAATCAATACCCCACTCGAGCATTACCAATCTCACAAAATTATATATACACCCCTATGTCACCCACTGGATAGATATCTGGCTCACAGATAGGACCCAAGAATGCATATATTCAGTGCTTAAACTCTCTTAAAAGAAGGTGTCACAACTAGACAGAACTCTGCTTGTTCATATACCAAATCACTGCCATACTGTTGGACAGAATGGCTGTCACATGTTCTGGAATTAACTAATGAAATGTCGGCAATGTTGTGGATCACCTATGCTGTTTGGAAAACCATTATGGTAGCATTATTTTCTGCCAGAATGCTTCTCAAATGATAGTTGTTGGCCTTTTTCTTTAACCACAGAGCCCAGGCACTCATCTGGATGTAGGATATGGCTTCTGAGAAGTGGAAAACTTCATGCCATTGGTAGAGAATAGGAGAAGAGGAGGCCCGGGGAGAAAAGCTCCAACATATTATACAATTTTCATTATAAATTAGCATTAAACAGCAATGTTACAAGATTATTACAAGGCATTAAGTAGCAATACAATGTTATACAGTGTCAATAATCAGGAGTATAGCCAAACTATTTCATGATGTACAAAAAGAAATATGTCATTAAGATGAATATAGTTTTTGGGGTAATTGGTTACAAAAATCCAGTTTTATCATAATGTAGTTGCATGAAGGCAAGACAATTAACTTCATCAAAAAACATTTTAAAGTTTCCCACAAAATCGTAGTGCTTGAACCTGGCATGCCATGTGCCAAAGCCCACTCCTTCAGTGTAAGTAGCTCTGAATGCAATATGTAAGAGTAGCATGGACAGCTTAGACAGCACAGATATTATTGCTAAAAGTGACTCCTGTCATCTCTGAAGCTCTCTGTGTTGCATTTTATCCAGCATGTTACATGATTAGTCATCTAGGCCCCACTATACACGAATCATGTGCATAACGTAATTCAGGGTCAAATGGAAAAAGTACCTGACACATAAATGCACTCCTAAAATTGGTCCACTTCTCAAGTCTCCTGGTTAAGTGAGTGAATTACTTGGTTTTCTTCTGAATACAGCTGGCTAAGGGAGAAACATTCACTGGAAGGCGGAGGGATGCTGTCCGGTCTCCCTGTCATAGCATTACCACAGCTACTACCGGACAAGCCCTCTGCATGGCAAGACAGACAATCCTGCTAACTGGAGAGACCACAAAAAAATAGACGGGTGCAAGAGAAAACCTACAGGAGTATCTTCTTCAATGGGAAAATGGACAACTGGCCTGAAATGGAGGTCCTCAAGAGAGGAAACTGGGGACCTTTCCCTTTTATCCAAATTATTAACAGGGCTGGGGGAATCGTTAGGAGATAGATGTGTCCTCTTGCATGGTCTCTTCCTAATAACAAGCAAAGAGAACTAGCCCAAGTGAGTAGGAGAGGAGTATGCTTCAGATATGCCTACCCCTACAGTAGTATTTTGCTCCTATGCCTCCAATGGGAGAAAATGAGTACAGCAAAGTCTCAGAAATTAGGGTCTTTTGAGAAGGAGCTAACAAAATGCACATTCCTGGGGAATATCAACTGACAAAAGGGGCTGTTTCGGAGCCACTGCCAACTGCTCAGAACTGATGCCGAGGGTTCTGGCAATGAAACAGCCAGTGATTCAGGAAGGAATTGGCAACAATCATTTTGGTATTGGAGCTTTAATCCATGATGCTGACAGCGACATGAACACACAGGATAACTTCAGTCCTGACCACTTAAATGTCAAGGCATTCAACACAGAGAAAGGCCCTGTGGATATCTGTGTCTCAAATGCCAATACAATATTAAAAATGGTCCCGAAGGCATGGGTTTAAGAACCTGGTCTATAGACCTTTAGAATAAAGGCACATTAGCACTGAGGCCACAGGCACACAGATGGTGTCAGTGTCAAAAAGAAACAGATGGTGTCAGTGTCAAAAAGAAACATACTGTCACCAAAGACAGGAGCTGGGAGAGAATGATTAGCTCAGAAATGACCAGTGCTGAGACAGGGTCAGTGAGCAAGCCACATGGATGCTGGAATGTCTGGGACCTTCTCTTATTGCCCTGGAGATAAACTGGGAAGAGAGGATACGAATTTCAATCCAAACCTTAACAAGAGACTTCATACTTTTCTCCCAGTCCTGATTAATAGTAACAAGTAAACAACAGAGAGACCTGGAAGAAAACAATGATATACAGGAAGAAGGTCTACAAGCTAAATAGCTTGATAACATCTTTTACTGTGAGAAACTACTAAGAGTTCTTTCTTGCTAGAAGGTCCAACATTAGCAGAACTTACAAATATGAAACCCATAACAGCATCTGCCCTGGACCCAGTGGGATACCAGTCAGGACACAGGGGAATACCTACACCTTAGCAAAATTGGGGGGAGGATCAGAAGGCATCTCCCATGGCCCCACACTTTTCTTGCTTCTTCTTTTTCCATTTTCTGGGCTTTGGGATTAGCACATGATTCAGCAGGCAGTAAAACATTAACAATTTATTTCTCCTGTCTTGTAGGATCTTAATCTTCTTGCATATTTCACATTGAATTTAAATATTCCACCTCCAGCTAAACCACACATAAGGTATGTTTGCCTTGGTGGAAGTTTCTGTTTGCACTTATACATTTCTTAAAGCCTGACGTTCAGTCATTATCCATGTCAAGAGCAATGATAAACTCTACATGCAGCAAAACAAACAGCAAAATGTCAACAGAAGCTGCAGCACTGACAAGTTCCACCAAAGAGAAGCACACATTCAGCAAAACCAACAAAGCTAAACATCAACAGCACTAATAACAAAGTACCAAAATCAATGGCATACCAGACAGAAAACATGGGAAGACAGATGTCTAAAAACTCCAACTGCTACAAAGTTGACAAAAAAGAAGTTATGTGCTCACCATGACATTCCATCTGAGTAGTTGTACTTCATTTGTCATTAACCTGTGGGATCCCAGATCCATATCGGATCTGAGCCGACAATCTTACTAGCATCTGCTCCGAGCTCCAAGCGCCTCCCCTTACCCATAACACACCTCCACTATCTTCTAACCCCCAGATCGAGTTTGCTGATCCTTACACCGATAACCCGACCTGAAAAAATACTTATGACCTGTAACTGCAGCCTGCAGGCTGTTCACATGATAAGGTCCGGGGGAAGGAGGGAGGGACGGTTGAAGACAAATGAAGTAGAACTACTCAGATGGAATGTTATGGTGAGTACATAACATCTTTATCTGAAGTAGTTTACTTCATTTGGTCTTCAACCTGTGGGACAGAGTCCCCAGCGACTAAACTCCTGGGTGGCCCTCATGGAAGGATATTCTGGAGCAGCGCGGAACCAAAGGATGCTCTCCTTCTGGAAGTCAAATCCAATATGTAATAAAAAATAAACGTATGAGATGAGAACAAATATCATCCAAAGAGACTCTAGACCAAAAGGCTGCAGACGTAGTCATGGACCTAGTGGAATGAGCTTTCACCTGACCCGAAGGAGACATGCCTCTGTCCTTATAGACCTGAAGGATGCATGAAGAAATCCACCTAGCAATAGTGACCTTGGAGATAGGTTTACCCAAAAAGGGTTCAGAGAAGGATACAAACAGTTGATCAGATTTACGGAAATTTTTTGTCCTGTGTAAATGGAATCGTAACTGTCTATGAACATCCAGCAAGTGAAGTTTGTATTCCATCTTGTTAGCAAAATTAGGAAAGAAAACTGGTAAATTGATGGTTTGATTAATATTAACTGGTGATGCCACCTAGGAAAGAAAGGATGGATTGGTCCGAAGGGAAACCCTATCTTTGTGGAAAATCATATAAGGAACTTTGACGGACAAGGCCTGCAGTTCTGAAATCCTTTTTGCAGAGGTAACAGCCACCAGAAATGCTGTTTTCCAAGATAAAGAATTTTAGATCTATGGTTGCAGTGGGTTCAAAAGGCGAAGCAACCAGAGCTTGAAGAACCATAGTAAGGACCCATGAGGGAACAGGATCCTTGACAGGAGGGCGTAACAGAAAAGTCCCTTTGATAAAGGCTTTACACAGTCTGGAGGAGGCTACAAAGGCCGAATTCTCACCCACATGAAAATGAGAAATGGCAGCCAATTGAACCTTGACAGTGCAAGAACTAGCTCAGTGCTGAAAAATACCAGCTAGAAAATCAAGAATGGCAGAAATAGGAGGCATGAAGGGGTCATTTCCATTTACTGTGATAAACCTTCCTGGTAGAAGACTTATGAGCAGCCACCAAAATAGACCTAACTGAAGAGGATAATCCCGGAGTCCTAGTGATCATAGGAAGTGGAGCAGCCAAGCTGTGAGCTTCAAACTGTCCAGGTTCGGATGAGGAACCCCCGATGGGAGTGAAATTAGATCATGAATGGGATCCAAGATCCAGGGCGGAGTCAGAAGGTGAGACCAAAGGAAGGGAAACCATACCTGGCGAGGCCAAAACAGGGCAATGAGGATCACTTTGCTCCCCAGTCGACGAGCTTTCTGTAGAAACCTCGGAATAAGAGGTACTGGATGGTAAGCATACAGAAGACCAGGAGGCCAAGCATGGACTAGAGCATCTCTGGGGGGCTCCCCCAGCAGGGGGTTCAGAGTGAAAAACTCACTGCACTTCACGTTGGAAGGAGATGCGAAGAGATCTCAGCAAGGCTGACCCCACTCCAGGAAGATCTGCTCCGCTACTGAAAGATTCAGGGACCATTCGTAAGGCATCAGAATAGCCCAACTTAACCTGTCCGCTAGAATGTTGGACCGTTCCGGAATGTGCGGTGCGATGAGAAAATGACCGGTGGAGATCACCCATTCCCACACTCTCATGGCCTCACAACAAAGGGTGTAAGACCTGGTCCCTCCCTTTTTGTTGCTATACCAGACCACTGACATGTTGTCTGACTGAATTGCATTGGTTCCCCCAGAGGAAGAAAGGCATGAAGGGCCTGCAACGCTAAAAGGACCTCCCTCATCTCTAGAACATTTATGTGCAAGCTGGTCTTTACAGGGGACCACATTCCTGGGACTGTCCCGCTTGAACAATGCCCCCCCCATCAGAGTTGGGAGGTGCCCGTGATCACTGTGGCTTGGGCAGGGGCTGGAATAAAGGGTCATCCCTCCAAAATGTCTGGAGAACACATCCACCATATGAGGGACGACCAACAGACTCGACTGAGTTGTATTGGATACGACAATGGAAGTTCCAACAGGGATCATTGTACAGCTAGTGTCCAGTGTAGAATTCTCATATGTAACCGGGCACAGGGGAGAAGCATAATGGTCGCTGCCATTAAACCCAAGGCCCTCAACACTGATTCTGCCGCTGGAAGATGAGAATGGTAAATTAGAGAGACATGCATCCTCAGGTTTTGTACTCTCTCTGAGGTCAGGAAGATTTTGCACTGTAATGTATCTATCCTTGCCCCAATCTAGTCTATCACCTGGACAGGATTTAGGAGTGATTTGGATGCGTTGATTGTGATCCCCAAATGCAGGACAAGAATTAAGAAATAATTGCTGGTTTGAGAGAGGAGACGCCTAGTGGGAGGAGTGAGGAGCCAATCGTCCAGGTACAGCTGGACCTGAATCTTCTGACGCCTCAGATGAGCCGCTACCACCGCCATCACTTTGGTGAACACCCAGGGGGCTGTGGTGAGACCAAAGGGTAGGGATCAAAATTAGTGATGATTGACTCCTAGCCGGAAGCAGAGGAACCTCCTGGAGCTTCTGGGCATCTTTATGTGACAGTAAGCACCCTGGAGGTCTAACGAGCACATTCAGTCGCTTTCTTGCAGGTATGGCATAATGGACTGTAGTGTGACCATCCAGAATTTTTCTTTGGCAACTGACAGGTTCAGGGTAGATAGGTGCAGAATGGGCCTTAAGTCCCCCGTTTTCTTTGGCGCCAAAAAGAACCTGGAGTAGAAGCCTGATCTGGACTAATATGGGGGGATGGTTTTGATGGCTCATTTTCCTAGCAGCTTGGAAATTTTCTGTGCTGCTGCCTCCCTTTGCATGGGTGGTACGTCCGGGAGGTGTTTGGGAGATTTGTGAGGACCCACAAAGGGGTAGAGTATTCTCTGGATATGATCTAAAGCACCCAGTGGTCTGATTTTATGGACTCCCTTGCCACCAGGTGCAAGGACAATCATCCCCTGACTGCCTCCAGAGTAGAGCTGTCAGGCCATCCCTCAGGGTTGCTGTACAGGCCTGTCCGAGAAAGGTTCTCGAGACTCAAAATGCCTCAGACCTCCTCTGCCTCTAGGACGGTGTCCATTCTGTCCCCCTCTGCCTCTGGGGGAAGAAGAAGAGTCCTGAGTGTCCTGGAATACTAAGATTTCTGGAACCACATCTTCTTTTGCCCTCTCTGATTCCAGGAAAAGAACCTTTGAGGGTTAGAGAAGCAGATTCTGACAGAAGACAGTGTCTTCCCGTCCTTTTCGCTCTGGACTAAAGATTCTTTGATGGTCTTATCAAAGATAGTAGAGCCGTCATAAGGGGCATTGACAAAGGACACCTTCAAAGGTTCCGACAATTGACAAAGTCTGAGCCAGGCGTTGCACCTCATGGACACGCCAGACCCAGCTGCCTTAGCCGATCCTTCAGTAGCATGTGAAAGGAGTCACATGGATGTGTTGGAGACTGCTTTCAAAGTGGCAACCCTCATGGAGAACGTCCTCCTACAACATGGACATAGGGGGAGGCTCTGCCAGCTCCTTGACCAGGTCGCGTTGGAGTCTCGTGACGTGGGTCAGATAGTTCAACGCTCTAATAGAAAAGGTAGCTGAAGTGTAAACCCGCTTCCCTAAGCGGTCCATCATCCACAAATCTTGGTCAGGAGCATTAACCGAGGAACCCTCCTGGGCTAGCTCCTTCTTTGTGGTTGCTGCTACCACCATAGCATCTATGGGGGAGCCCTTGTTCCATGCTGGCCTATCCGAAGGTGGAATCAAAACCTTGTCAGGCCTTTTGGGAATTAGTTCCACAGTGTCCGGCTCCTTCCAGGCCCATGAGGTGACCAGGTCCACCAGGAGATCTGCTGGAGGGGACACCCAGGAAGTAGATGGGCTCATGCCGAAAGCCTCCAGGAAGATGGACTCGTCAGAAGAAGGTTTGGGGGCAGACCAACCTCTCCGTTGGTGAAGGATTTCCATCATGTCTCCAAAGGAGACATCCTCGGGAGGTGACCTGGGGGAACCTTCCCCATCATCCAAATCCGTATCCTCGGTGAGGGACTCGGGGGAGTCCAAGTGCCTCCTCTTACATGTATGCTTGCGAGGCACATCTTCGGTGGGAACCTCGCAAGCCACTTGTTCCTCAGGGGGAACTGTCTGGGGCTCCTCGAGCACGGACTGTTCCTTTGATAAAATGATGGGATTCGCAGAAAGAGCTGAGGAGGTCGGGGCAAAGTCCAAGGGGATTGTCAGGGGTCTCGATCTAGCGGAGAGAACCCTTTCTACTACGTCGAACGCCAAGGGAGAACGAACCTCCTGTGGAACCAATAAGGAAGCTGGTCTCCCGGGTCAGACGAGATAATCGGAGCTGAGGGGGTCAGGGTGGAGTCCGAGGGGATAGTCAGGGGTCTCAATCCAGCGGAGAGAACCCTTTCTACTACGTCGAATGCCGAGGGAGAACGAACCTCCTGTGGAACCAATAAGGAAGCTGGTCTCCCGGGTCCGATGAGAAAATCGGACCCATGCCCGAACTGGACGGAACTCCAAGGGAAGGAACTTAGCCTGACAAAGGCAGAGCCGATGAAAAAAGTTCCACTCCCTCAGATCTGACACACAAGCTCCAGCTCTAATAGTGGCTCAGATCCAAGCTGGTCGGATCCAACATGCTCCAGGCAGCTGTCAGCATCGAGGAAGCAGGTATTGTCGGCGCCGTCCCCCTGACTAAATCCATCCTGGGATCCGAGTACTCCAAACCTGGTGGATGGATCAGAGAAGGAGAAATCAGTGTAAAAAAAAGGAAGTGAGCTACCCCCTCCTGAGGGAGAGGGGGCTGGCAAGACCCCCATCTGGATCTGAATACAAATGAACCTCCTCATCGTTTTATCCATGTCGACTTCCGATAAGAACTGCATGGACCTCCAGTCGGGACACTGAGGCCCTAGATGTAGAGCGTGTCTCCTCTGGCCCTGGGGAAAACCTCGGAGATTAGAGCCGAGGGGAGTCAAGGATACTGTGAGTCCTAACAGGTGAAGGGAGGTCCGGGGACCTCTTACTTTTCTCCGTCCTAGATTTAGGCTCTCTCTCCTTCTCTCTGCCCCTTTTCTGCTCCGCTTCCACAGGCTTTGAAGCTGGAGGTTGAGCCCCAGACTGGGTGGGAGGAGAAGCAAGGGCAACAGAAGAAGGAGAGGTGGCCACAGCAGCCACTGTGACTGAAGCTGAGGATGAGGCAACCACCTCAGAAGGGGGAAGAAGGCCTTTCAGGGCCAACAGTCTTCCTGTCCTTGATTGCGTGCGGGTTAAAACCCGCGCATATGGAGCAGTCTGTACTGAGATGGGTCACGCCCAAGCACATTACACAAAGAGTGTGGCCATCTGCCGAGGACAGCTTATGGCCACACTCAGTGCACCTTTTAAACTACGGCTTATCAGCCATTATGCAAGAGGGAAAACAAGTATATAGAAAAAAAAGATACTATTTTCCCACTGAAAACTACTCATCACACTCACACACAGAACACACTGAGGGGGGGAGGGGAGCAAGTACACTCACTAACTATGCTAAATTACGCTAAACAAGACTAAAGATCAAACACACGATGTACCAAGCGAGGGGAGGAAAGGGGAACCTACACTAATCACTATCCTGAAGTTAGTAGAAAAAAAAGGCTTTCTAAAAGCTTTAATACCCACTTACTACTCGGCACTCTGGAGAACACGATGCTTCAGCTAGCCACGGCAAATGCGATCTGGGGGTTGGAAGGTAGTGGAGGTGTATTATAGGTAAGGGAAGGAGCTTGGAGCTCAGAGCAGATGCTAGTAAGATTGCTGGCTCGGGTCCGATACGGATCCGGGATCCCACAGGTTGAAGAACAAATGAAGTAAACTACTTCAGATACAGAAAGCTCCGACCTTATGTATGTTGATCTTGGTCTGATGCACCATAAATTCATGCTCTAAATATAAAAATTAAGAAACTGTGAATGCCTGTCAATACTAGAGATATATGTAACAAAAGAAAGAAAAGGAGAGTGCATTGCATTATAGGTACAGTGGGAGGAGTCTGAGCCAGAGAAAGCCTATTAGATGCTGAGCAAGTAGTGTCTGATGACAGTCCTGTTGCTGAATGGGATGGACCGGATCATGTAAGCTCATTAGGTGGATGGTATTAAGCTTATGTTACCAAAGTAGAATTGTTGGTTGGATATGAGAATCTACCTCATCAGTGTCTTATCCTTGGTTATATGAACTACTGAAGTAGGAATTGTCAGAAACCCAGGGAGTCTCTGAAGAGAAAATCATAGCCTGATCCTGAATCAAGTCCAGCACCACAAGCATGTGAACCAATATCTAACATGGGAGGTTTATTAAACTGAGTGTCTAAGGTAAGCAAATTATTTATTTTTGAACTATGGAAGCATTACCATCGGCATCATTTTGACTCGAATTACTGGCAATGAAACAGTCTGCTCTTTAAATTCATCATCGTTTTCTGGAACCATCTGCTGTAGCAATAAGATAATAAGGAGAACAAAATGAAGGTATACAGACTTCTCCTGACGTGAGTAAAAAAATGATTATTTACAGCAACAAAAGAAGAAGACTTGGCCAATACAAAATATTTTATTCTTAAAGTCATCAACATATGCCCTGCAGAATTTCTGATGAAGGCTCTTTTAGATTAACTTTTGACAGTTTGCTCCGGAAATGAACTCCCTGAGCTTCTTTTTGTCGTTAGAAGACCATTTAGATAAATACTTGTCACTTTTTTATACTAAGATCTATCCATAAGAAAAAGCAATAGGAATAATAAAGCAATAACCCACAACTCGTGATCAAACCACACCAACCGCGGGTAAATCCAGATATACCCACACCCAGTTGTGGGGGTTATTGCTATTATACAATGACATTATTTAAGAAAGAAATTGTTTACCTTGCTCAAATAATGTCTTTGTATAATGCAGCCGCTGTTCTTCTGAGTTGTTTGCCATACTGCTGGGATTTTTTGATGTACTCCATATGGTAAAGGAGTTACTTTCCCATGCTTGCATAGTACATCATAAAGTAATACAGAAAAGAGAATCTCTAACAGTTGCTTTTTTTTTTTTATTTATTTTTTTTTTAATCAAGATTAGGAACAGAGAAAGAGAATTTTTATTGCTACTATGTGATAAAAATGTGGACGTTCTGCGAAGATTTGGAGAGTTGAAAGATACAAAAATCTGCTGAGATTTACAGAGGGACACGGCAAAAAAGAATGAATATCGGGTACGTTTCTATCCTTTTATTTTTCAGAAAGTACTGATTTTTCTTCTTTTTGTTTTTTTTTTTTTTTGCTCTGTCCCTCCAAAGCATATTCCAACAGAAAAGTCTGGCCGATGAATGGTACGTTAGCAGCCAGACTTTTTTCTACTGGTATATGCTTGATTTACAATAGGCACGCTGGTTGGGCTGACCAAATCATCATGCATGGTTCTGAACACTAACAAGCTATCATTGCATAATAGACATTAACTTCCTATGTTCTGAAAATGCTTGTAAATTTCTAGCTTTACAGCAAAACATACAGCTCAAGAATTACACGACAAACAAATCTATTAAAACAAGATGTTGAATGTTTTTTAACAACTTTTGTTATAATAAAGTTTTTTAACATGTGATTCCTGAGCCAAGTGTTTTACTGTGGATTTATATTAATTCTGGGCTTGTATCACTCAGTTACTGGGCTACAAGTACTTGCTACTTACATTTCTAGCTTTACAGGCTAAGGTATTCTTAAAAAAATAGCAAAATGCCTCTAAACTATTAAGTGACATGATTCTCTCCCTGGGGAACAAACAGGGGTAAAGGTCTCTCACAGTAATTTCATATGAATAGTAACACTAGTTAATTTTCTTCTTAGGACATCACTAGAAACAGCAGAAATAACAATGTATTTCTAGACAACATAAAATAAGGACTTAACTAAGAATAGAACAAAAAATAAACTGATGGATACGAACTAAAAAACAGTTCCCTTTAGGAGATGTGAAACAACTGACTACTGCATACAGTGTACTCATTTTTAAAGCCAGAATCCCTCTAATGGCTGCTAATGCTGCCCAGACAACTGAAAAAGATCAGGTGAGAGGACCTGCATCTGCCTGTGGCTAACTCCCATTCATATCAGAAATTCAAGCAGCACGGATTCTTATGATGAACATCCACTGGGTAACAGCAGCATTACTCAGAAATGTACATGTAATACTAGTGCACAATTAATTTAGTGGGAGGGAAAAAGGCTTTATGCACTTTTAATGAGACATCATCTAGGAATATACGTGAAAATAAGTTAGAAAAATGGGTAGACTTTATGAGTGAAAACATTTTTGTATGACACTGAAAACTATGTTTCTTATGAGACCGCCTGCACCTGGAACATATTCAGCCTTGCAGGCAACCACTTATGAAAACAGAAAATACCAAGCTGTTGAACAAAATGAAAACACCCTGAATACTAAAGGAGTCCTGTAAATAGGCTTAATTTGCCTGAGAGTGGATCCTGTTCCATGGAGAGGCATATTACAACAGGAAGTCTTCAACAAAGTAAAGGGTCACATAGATCTGAACTCTGAAAGATGATCAAGGACAGGGAAGGCACGCTTAACTCATATTAGGTGAGGTGCATTTCTGGTGAAAAAAAGACTACTACCTAAAAATAAATCAGACAAGTACAGCACTGCTTATAATGCCTTATATGTGGAGTCATGCTACTGTATATGGCAAATACTGGAACCAACAACAGACAGCAATTAATCTTAATATAAAAATCTTTATATTCAATGTCAGACTAACAAAAAGTGTTTTAAATGAACGTGCCTTGTTACCAAACAGGAATCTGAGGGTTCCTTTTGCAGGAGATGCTTGAAATACTCTTCCACAACCTCAGCAGTTAGAGCTCTCTTTAAATAGGGATAATACAGGGGATGTCGTGCTATAACACCTAAAATACACAATAAAAACATTAAGGAAACATACAAGCCCTACAGCATATGAAAAAGAAGTAAGTTGTACAAAGCATAGGATAATTGTCAACTACAGGCATAGTCACTACAGAAAGAACAACTTATTCAAGGACCTAACTCATAAATGTGCAACGAATCATCACAAACAAAGAACTATGGTCCATTTTATTTGCTGCACTTCACTGACTTGAAAGACCCCATTCAGTCTGTATTACTTCTTAGGAAACCAAATGTGGTATTTACTCTGGCAAAGAGTAATTTGGGAGATGGACTGGGAAAATCCACAACTATTCACTGATAATTACACATGGGATTTTTAGCATGAATCTGAACTAACAGGAGTGAAACTATGAAAAAAGCATGACATCCCATACTCAACAATGTTGACAAATTTGTGCATCCTGCATTAGGTACTCCATGCTGGATACAGATGTTTATAACAAAATGTTAACTAATTATTCACTGTTAGTTCAAAATAAGAGTTTGTCAACTATCATTACATGTAAAACCATTTTCTTTGGCTATATGTGAGTCCTATGACATTAAAACTCTGCTGGAGTGAGACGTCACCCAAAGTGAAAAAAGTATTATATAAAAATAGCAGAAATGACAGATCCAGCATTGTGCATAACTTCAGTTGCATAATTATTCAAATTACTAATATTCAGTTGTCAAAAACTGAACAAATGAGATGAAGCAAATAAAAAATACATACAAAATAAAATATAGGTCAACCGAAATATTAAAAAAGTGCATACCTCATTACAGCATTATCACTGTAATTTTTTCAAACAAATCTCCAGATGCCTGTAAGAAGGGCAAATCACAAATACTGGATAGTCTGACAAATATTTATTCCTTCATTTTCTGACACACACACAATCCTCTGAAAAGTCATGTTACCTAGCCAAAAACACTGAAGTAGACTAATGGAATAAAATGGTGGCACTCTTTACTAAACAAAATAAAATGCTAGAAGTGTACTGACGTAAAGGAATGAGTTACACCATAAAAGCATTTGCTATGATGGCAGTTCCAGTTCATATATTAACCATAGTAATATCAAATTCTGTATAGTGCAAAAATACAAAACTCTGAATGTATATATCTATATATGGGTATAGTTAAATACACTGAAGAGCCCAAGTGTTGATGTCATGAATATTGACACTGGCAATGATGACAGCTCAATACACATGCCTTTGAGCAAACCACGAACAAGCAAACTCAAAAACAATTTTTTTTTTGCAGGGGACAAGTCCCCTACAGCCCTCATTCTCCCTGTTAATTATATACACTAACTGTGAGACGGTAAAATCCTCAGAGTAAGGGCATATTCTTCAACCTCAGGGAATGTCAATCTCATCACACACCTGTCGACCAATAGTTCTACCAACCAAAGCAAGTTGACAAAACAGATGTTAAACTAAGCCACACTCAACTAACCCAAGTATAAAACATATATTTGTGTATGTAAGTATATATGCATAAACATACATGTGTGCATGTTACATAAACATGCATATATATATATATATATATATATATATATATATATATATATATATATACATACATATATATATACATACATATAAATACATTTATAAATACACAGACACATATACATGTGTAAATATAAATATATATATATATATATATATATATATATATATATACATATACACACACACACACACACACACACACACACACACACACACACACACACACACACACACACACACACGTGGCTGCTGTTTGTCAAAAGTGCAAAACTGTCAGCATACCTGATCGAACATGCAGCTGTACAGTGGGGTTTCAGGGAATTTGCCCTTTCCCCTCTGTAGTGCAATCTTGCAGCTGATATATATAATTACAGGGGTTATGGAGGACATTTTGTTGTGAGTTTTTTGATCAGCAATCGATTGATAAGTTGTGCTCGATCAGTTGCCATTCAATGAATGAAAGTTTTGACCAAATGTTGGGCTTTCACACACACACACACACACACACATATATATATATATATATATATATATATATATATATATATACACATACATGCATCTACACACACTCATATACATTTATGCTCAAACACACACACATATATTTGTGTGTGTGTGTGTGTGTGTGTGTGTGTGTGTGTGTGTGTGTGTGTGTGTGTGTGTGTGTGTGTGTGCGTAAATAGTTATATGCATACATATATGGCTATATATGTGCACACATACACGTATGCACACACGCTTGCACATGCTTCAGGGATTTTATGAAACAGCACCTTAAAGGCATGTAATATTGGTACCATGCATACTCCTAAGTATGTTACTGCAATTATTAAATGGACTTCCTTTTTCAGTCTGAATTTTGTTTACTACATTGCGGACGATAATTACATATGTTGTAGGGTATTTAATGAAAAATAGCTCTTTTGTTCACTTCTGACTACTGTACAGTGTCTTCTTAATTAATGGGCAGAGCATACAAATATATTCTATTAGAGAATGAATGTTCTCTTAACAGAGTATTAAACGTACAGATAAATCCACCCCCCCATCCAAAAAAATCCCAAAGTCGTTGCTCAGTGCCAGCAAACTGCCGTTGTGACGCATGGATGAAAACAAAACAAAACAAAAAAACAAATGGCTGTCATCTCGTTTCCTCTTGCTAAACACAGCTTAGCTGTGATTAGTGAGAGGAATAAATTAAATTAAAATACAATAAAGCAAACTAATTATGTTGTCAAAATCAGGTCAAAAAGGCAGAAACACACAGATATACAGCTAGTGAGGTTTAACTTTACTGGCCTGAATGTACCCATAAAGAATTAAAAAGTAAAAAGTCATGGTCATTCAGATGCCATTTAGCTGAAACATTATGTCCTTAATGGTTAATTTGCATATATCCCATAGGCTTCTACTGCAGCATGTTTAAGGTATTAGACAGTGAAGACTATCTTGGCTTGGTACTTCTTGTAGTTTTTTTACTGAACTGCTTGTCTCTGTGACTTTTTTATCCTTTGGTTTGGATGTCATTTGGGATATTCAGTAGGCATCCTAATGTTTACGGACATCAGGGTGATTAATTCTATGCTTCTCAGGGCTTCCTTGCAGCTAATAAAACAGCAGTCTGACTGCAATTCACATAGTAAATGTTGAGGGTAACATCTGAAAACTCTGCAACTTGCAAATAATCAGAACAGCTTGAAAATGTGCTCCTTGTCAAGAAACAGGTGATTCAATACAGTATGACTTCTTTGCACAGCATTTAAAACTCATCAGTTTTGTCCAACTTTTTCTTTTTTTATGAGTACCAAAAGAAGGACTACATGTGAGGGATGGAATGGACAATGCTGTTGTGTATGTTGTATGTTTTTTTAAGAGGTCAAGGAAGGTAGAAGTATTTATGAAAGCTATTAAATGAACTTTAAAAAATACAATGTAAAGGGAGTATTTTTATACTCTATTATAGATGCACAATCCTAAGGCTTAGGTACTGTGATTTTGCATCTATAACGCATATATTAAAACAGTAATATGTAAATTATTAGTGCAGTGCACATGACTTCAGAAACTTCCATATTAATTCACTCTCTTAATCTGACAAAACACCTCTTGGACTATTCTTTGGTAGCTCTTGTGAGTAAATACATATTGGCTTCTCAATAAAAAACATCAGCTGCCAAATTCATTAAATGCTCTGAAGAAATTTATATTTTGCAAGTTTGTGTCAAAACAATGAAAAGTTAAAGTGCAAGTCTGCAGGCCAGATTCAAAAAAACTTGCTCTTTTTTTTTTTTTTTTTTTAAATTTTTCCAAGTCTTTTGTGTTTCTAATACCATGACGGGAATGGACCTTATTCCTAAGTCAAAGTACGATCAAAGTTCATGAAATTAGTATTGTTTCAATGTTTGATGTTAGCCAAAAGTGCTCTTTTCAGCACCTGCAATGTGTCCAGTAATGACTCCTGCAATTCGTATGGAGTTACATGTATTGATAACATATCTAAATATGACTGTAAATTATTTTTTATAAGACCACTTGCTCCTACTACTATTAGAACTGTCTGGGTATCTTTCTTCCACACTGCTCTCGTTTCTGCCTGCAGATCCTAACATTTTATGACTGTACCCAAGACACTGTATTCACTGGGTGTGGCAATTTCAATGATCAGTGCTACTCTTGCCTTTTCTTGGACCAATATATCCGGTTTTCTAGCATCTGCCTTTTGAATTGTTGGAAATGGATGATCCCATGTGATGTAGACTTTTTCAATTTCTATGATGCTTTGTGGCTCATGTTTCCAGTGTTTTTCAGCCACTTCAATACTATAATGTTTGCACAATCCCCGGTGCAAACTTTCACCACATTATTATGCCTTTCAGTATGCAGTCCTTCTGCCATTAGTATGTCACACCCATGAGGTGTGCAACTCTTTCCAATTTGGTTTTACAAAACCTACATTTGTCAGTTTCTCCCACATGTTCAATGGACTTTATAAACCAACGTGTACGTAGCCTATTATCTTGGACTGCCAATGTTAACCTTTCATCTCTTGGTTTGAATTCATCTCTCCTTAACCATTCCTGCGTTCATTCCTG
Source organism: Protopterus annectens (assembly GCF_019279795.1). Lineage (NCBI taxonomy): Eukaryota > Metazoa > Chordata > Ceratodontiformes > Protopteridae > Protopterus > Protopterus annectens. Next base: position 695,941,070 of record NC_056729.1, on the reverse strand, counting down.
ATCAACATGAGGTTCTTTCAAAAGTTTTCTATACTTGCAAATACATTTATGCATTTTCCACATTTCTTGCCATCTCATCTTATCCTTCACCTTATATTCTTTCTTTTGTTTTTTGGCTCATTCAGTTGCTGCCTAATTTTTATCTACGTCTGGTTTGATTGCCATTCCTGCTTGACGCCGACATACTTCTGCTACATTAAGCACAGAAGTCATCTTAGACTTACTCTCTTCATGTTTCAAAACTTTCATTATGTTTGGGTTTTGTCAGCAAATATGTGTGGAGTCCCACGATTGCAGATATATACATATAATCAATTACAAGTAGGACCATCCCTCCTTCGGAATGGGAAATATATAATCCTGGCATGCACTGATTTTTATAAATCATTTGGTGAGCATGAAGCATCCTTCTTGTTTTCTTATCTATCCAGCATGTTTTGGAGCCAGTCAATCACTCTAAAGCTGTAAGTTAGGACAGGAAGAGCAAATTGTTTTATAACTTGGATTTTGTTCCTAGATGTCAGTGCTGTTTTCAGGATTAATTTAAGTCTTCTGAAGTATTCCTTACTAAGTTTTATTCACATTTGTTTGTGTTTTATTGTTGATCCTTCATCAATTCCCAAATATTTATACACTCTCTCTTGCTCAAGTTCTTTTATATCACATTCTTGTCCCTCACTGATGTTTTCCTGGCATTGCAGTTATCCTACTTTAAAGGTTGCTTTTGCACATTTATCATGACCAAATGACATTCTTATATCATCTGAAAAAAGTTTTGACAACTTGCAGTTGTGCTTTCAGTTCCTCATCTGATCAGCTATACAGTTTTAAAACATCGACAAAGAGAAGATGAGAAGTCTTTACACTTTGTTGTTTTCTAGGAGCCAGATTGTAGCCATGGCCTAAAACTGTTAAGTAGACAGCTTAATGGGTTAAGGGCAAGGGCAGAACAGCAGTGGCGACAAGAAGTCACCCTGGAATATCCCCCTTTGAATTTTTGATCCCTGGGGTAATAACTTCTCCTTTATCATGGCTTAATTGCAAAGTGGTCTGCCACTGTTTCATGGTCACTGTAATGTAGTCGATTAGTGTAGGGTGCATCCTATACATTTTTAAGCACTCTTTTATCCATGAATCTGGGATACTATCAAATGCTTTTTTGTAGTCAATCCATGCCATACTCAGATTCTTTCCCTTTTTACAGTTCTCCACTATGACTTTATTTAACAAATGATCCTTTATTCCATGTTTCTTTCTTTTATTGTCCTTTTGTTCTACAGCCATAATTGAGTTTTCTTCTAAATGACTATAAACTCTGTCGGCATCAATTCATGTGTATAGTTTATACATCATCAGACCCTGCTGCAGACAATCAAAAGATAACATATAAGGAAAGGAAGTTGTCCAAAAACGTAAGCAGTCACTATGCCACAGACTCACCATTTTGGGTTGCAACCGGTTCATTCTCCAAAATAAAGCAAACCAACAGTATTTACATACTTTCTCATAGTCAACTTAGTCACTTACAACAGTTGTGAACATGTATCGTTCATAAGCCACTCAGTTGCTATGCTGAAATCACACATTAATGACCCTATAAGAAACTATATAAAAAATATATATATATATTTTTTCAAGTATACCTTAGCGCAAATCAGTGTCAGAATATTATGAAATAATCTACCTCAACAACATTAAATGCAAAAGTGAAAGTGCAAAATGTTTTCTGTTTTCCTTTTTATTTTAAACAGGTAATAATTAACAACAAACATCAATAACGATATGCAACACACTGTGCAATCCACATGCATAGTGCACATCACTTGTACCACCTCAGCAGCTGTCTGCTATTACATATTCTAACTTCAATCTAGTTTACTTCATTTTTAAAAATAAGTCACAGTCCAAAACTGGAGATGATAATTTACCATTTAACTGACATTACAGTTTTTCATACAGCCATCCTACTACTCACTAAGAGTAGTAAATATAAAAAAAGGCATCCCAGTTCTCTCATTCTCTTCTCTTCCCTCAGTACCAACATCATTCCTTGTAAAATATCTTAAGAACTCAGATGACTTTAAAAGTCAACAATGTCTCTGCAGACAGATCAACTCATTTCAGAACATACTATAGACTTTTTCTAGTCCTATATAGTCACTCTGCTTTTATTAGGTGATACCAGAATGACCACTTGTAGTGTAGTGTACTCTTCCTTTAGATTATTGCCTTTAGCTCCAAGGATCATTCATCATGTCATGTACTTCCTCAATGGGGGCATCACCTCCTGATTTCCTTTTCTTTGTTGTTTCTTTTTAGCTACTAACATAATAAAACCTATCTTCTAATTAGAAAGAATAGTTCCTAAGTTAATATTAATGTATTACCTACCAACTTTTTCAGACATCTTATAGAATCATCCTACACTGTAACTGCTTTGTGTATGACCAAAATACAAGTTGTAAAGGAAGAGTACACTACACTACAAGGAATGATGTTGGTCTGCAATTACGTTGGAGCTCCCCAGGATATGTGTTGCTATCAGAAAGCGGTTGGAAGCTATCGCCCACTGCCAAATTCTCATGGCTTCTCAACACAGGGGTAGGATTTGGTTCCTCCTTGCTTGTTGATATACCAGCCCACTGACATGTTGTCTGACTGGATTGCAATTGTCCCAGAAGGGAGAGCCGAATGAAAGGCTTGCAGAGCTAACAGCACTGCTCTCAGTTCCAGAACATCAATATGCAGGTGGGCGTCTGAGGTAGACCATGCGCCTTAGACTGTCTTTCCCTGGTCTCCACCCAATCAGGGAAGCATCTGTGGTCACAATGGCTCTGGGCTGACAGGACTGAAATGGGCAACTCCAAAGTTCTGTGTCTGGCTTCATCCAGCAAAGGAGGTCTTGTTTGCAGGAGTTGGTTATTCAGATCTGGTAGTGAAGGGGGGTAATAGTTTGGGAACCATTGACAAAGAAGGATCCACACATGAAGCTTTGCTAGAGGCACTATTGGAATCGAAGCTGCCATAGAACCTAGGGCTTAAAGAACTTCCCTTGCCGAAAATTTTGTGTGACAGAGTATCACTCTGAGCTGGAGCCTCAAAAACATTGGATTCTGTGGTTTGGGAGTGAAATTAGACAGGACTGGGTGTTGAACACTGCTCCAATGAATTCTATTTGTTGTGTACGAGTAAAGTTTGATTTCTCCCAATGTATCATTATTCCCAACAATTTTTCCAGAAAGAGAGAGCGTACTGCAGTGCTGTTACCAGAAGATGCTCGGTAGAGGCAGTGAGGAGCCAGTCGTCCAAATATGGAAACATCCAAAACTCTTGTAGTCTCAAGTGAGCTGTGATGCCCCTTAGCCGGAAGCGAAGTAGACTCCTGGAGCATTTGTCCATCTTGATGTGGTAATATGCATCCCAGAGATCTATCGAGCACATCTAATTGCCTTCTCTCAAAAAAGCAAGAATGGACTGAACTGTGACCACCCAGAATTTGGCTTGGGGGACAGACTTGTTTAAGCTGCTGAGATCCAAAATGGGTCTCCAGTCCCCTGTCTTTTTTGGCACCAAAAAGAATCTTGAGTAAAATCTGGATCCTCGCTGGTCTGGTGGGACTGGTTGGATGACTCTTTTTTGAGACAGCTTTATTATTTCTGAAGCTGCTGCTTCCCTTTGACTGGGAGGAACATCGGGAAGCTTTCTCTGAAGATTTGGATGAAAAGAAAGGGGAATGGTGCAACCTCTGGTGATGATACTCTGCATCCAACGATCGGTGGTAATAGAATGCCAGGCAGCTTGGTGCAGAGTGAAACAACCCCCTGACTGCTTCGAGAGGTAAGCAATCGGGCTGCTCAGGAGCACTAGTAAGGCTGCCCAGAGGAAGAGTCCCTGGTGCCCTGGTAACGAGGACCACCTCTACCTCTGTAGGGGTGTCTTCCGGAAATGTTACCCCTCTGCCCTGGGGGTATCACCACCACATGCGGCACGGAAAGGACCCTGAGATTGTTTGTGCCACAATTTCCCATTCCTCTGGTTCCTGGAGAAGGTACGTTGAGGATTGGAAAACCGTAGGCCTACAGCAGACAGGGTCTTTTCATCTTGCTTGCACCTGGCTAGTGTGTCCTTCACTTTGGAGCCAAAAAGGGACAATGCGTCAATGGGAGCATTTAAAAAGGAAGACTTGAAGGGGTCTGCGAAGTCAGAAATGCACATCTGGGCATATCTCATGACAATGCCCAAACCCACTGCTCTGGCCACCCCTTTGGTCGCATGTGAAAGCAACCTCATGGATGAGTTGGATATCGATTCCAGGGTTGCGAGCTGCAAGGCCACTTTGTCCCTGACCTTGTCAGACAACTGTCCTGTGAGTGTCCTAAAGATTTCAGAGATCAAGTCTCTATGGAGCCTCATAAAATGTGCCAAATAGTTCAGGGACCATATAGCAAAGGTCCCTGATGCAAAAACTCACTTCCCAAGTCTGTCAACCATCTGGGACTCACTATTGGGCGGGTGGACAGCGGGACTTTCCTTAGGCAAGTCCTTTTTAGTGGCCACCACCACCACCATAGTATCGACTGGTAACCCCTTGGACCAATGTGGGTTCTCCTCGGGAGGGGGAAAGAATTTTGTCAGGTCTCCAAGCAATCGCCTCAATGGAATCAGGATTCTTCCACATACACTGCATAACGAGCTGGATGAGTTTGTCTGCAGGAGGGGTCACTCAAGAGGTAGAAGGCTGGGTGTGAAAAGCCTGCAGGAACACGGACTTCTCACAGGAAGGGTTGGAGGGCTTCCAGTTACCTCTCTGTTTTACCATTTCCTGGATGTCTCTGAAGGAGACATCATTAGGAGGTGACTGTGGGGACCCCTACACCATCATCATAATCCATGTCTTCTGTCAAAGACTCCTCGGGTGAGTCCATGTACTTCCTCTTGCACGTCCTTCTCTGAAGGGGCTCCTCAGTGGGTGCCTCTGAGTAGAACTCGGAAGAGCAGGTACCCTGAACAAGGGTGTTCTGTGGCTTCTCTGCCTGTTGTCCTGGGGGGGGGGGCGTGGCAACTCTAGCTCAGGGAGCAAAAACTGGCATTCCGACATCACAGGAGTGCTTCCAAAAGCGAAAGCCCTCTCCATCGCGGGGCCAGGTTCACCTTAAGAGGGATGAGAGCCCAGATCTGACAAAGACAACCTCAGAACCGGGGTCACACCCCACTCTGAAGAACCCACCCCCATGGATTGAGCCTCAAACAGGATCGGCATGGATGATGCTATCGACAATGAGGATGGAACACAGGAGAAACACGGCTCTGAACCCTGGGTCAAAGAGTCTGCCCCCCAATCCCCAAATTGAGGAAGGACTGGTTCCGCAGGAACCGAGGACCAAAGAGACAAACTCGGAGCCGGAGTGAGGTGCATTACTGGCGCTGAGGAAATGGGTTCCAAGGAGGATGTCAGAGCAGAAGGCTTTGGAACCGAAATGGTCAAAGGAGGAGAGTAAGATGGAATCAGTGAAGAAAATGACCCAAGTCCCGCATGGGGAAGAGCCTTAGAACGTGTGGGTATCCCCCTGGCTACCAAAAGCTGGTCCAGAAGATGCACCACATAGTGTTCTGTCAGGCTCGTGGTGGATCTAGTGGATACTCTGGCTGGGGAGTCATTCAATGAATGGGCTATACACATGGCCCAGAAATGGATCAACAGAAGGGGAATATCGGGTCTGTGGTGTAAGGTCTGCCAGCACTGAAGTCTCCAGTTTCAAGACTGGGAGTAATGGGGTCAACTGTAGTTTAGTCGGTAAAACGCTTGGTGCCGAAATGGCACTTAGAGTCGAAATGGTCTGTTCCACAAACGTCAGTGTTGAAGGTTTCAAAGGTGTGCCCTGTGCTGAAGTGGCTGCAGATGCTGAAGTCAAAATAGGCATGGTAAGGTCTATAATCGGTGCTGGAGGCAGGACTGGTGCTGAAACTGGTGCTGGTGTTGAATGTTTTGAGATGCTCGGAGCTGAGTAAGATGGAATTTAGAGACAGATTTATGCTCCGAAGACTGCTTTGGGACCTTTGGCTTGACTGGTTTACCCTGATCACACGATGGTGAGGAGGGAACCAAGTGGGACCTCTTTTTGGCCTTAGTGGAAGGGGTTGAGATGTCCATTGCAGAAATGGCCTCTGAAAAGGGAGACTTAAGTAACCCTTTCAGTATCAGTTTATTTTTGCGCTAATTAAGAATGCATTGATTGAAACTTTGACTGTGAGGTATTTCTGTGGCCTTTCCAGTTGTTGCAGATGTCTTGAGAGGTACATACCAAACGGGGCACTGTATTCTATAATGGGTCTAATGAGGGATGAGTACAGTGGGACAATGACCTCCTTTTTTCTGGATGAAAAGCCCTTAGTGATGAGGTGTGTCACATAGAAGGATTTCCTGACTGTTGTGGCGATGTGGTTATCAAAGGTGAGACCACTGTCCACCTGTGTCCCTAAGTCTCTTATCAAACTTTCGGTGTTTAGTGTACTGCCACCTATATGGTAATTCATGGATACATGTTTTTTCCCAAAGGGGATAACTATACATTTCTTGGCATTGAGCTTGAGCCCATGGCTCTGGCACCAAGCAACTGTTTCTGACCAAAGTGCCTCTTTGGTCCTCTTCAAAAGGAACCTTGACGATTGGATGGGAGAAAGGAAATTCACCCCAGGGATCACATCAGTCGCCCTGCTAGACAGGGGTCCAGGGAAGTAAATAGTGTGGGAAGAAATAGCCAGGGAATTGTTATGGCTAGGCTTGTATAGGCCCTAGGGCTGATAGCCTAGTACCAACCTATGACAAATGTCACAAGGAGGCTGCACTGAAAGGTGTGGCACCCCCAAACAGTATACACAATCATCGTGAGAATCACTATTAGGTAACTTGCCCTTACATGAAGTACAATGCTTAAAGCCTGAAGTACCTTTCTTATCCAACATCTTGATAGAGAAACCACAGGCCAACATTATAACCAGTCAGAAAAAGAAATAACCCAACTACTGTTCAAAAAAGTCACAATTGTACCAGTCCAGCGATATGAGAAAACAGGAACCCCTTAGTAAAAAACAGTCCTAACAGGCTACAGGAAAGAGAGGAAAAAATGCCAGCTATGATATTGAAGGAATACCACAAGAGTAAGAGAGGAAAGGCTGTACCAACAATGGTACTAGAAAGATTACCAACAGTAATAATGGATAGAAAAGAGAAGAACAAAACAAGGTCTGAGAGAAGAAAACAGACTAGAAATATTATTCGCTTTACAAAAAAGGAAGATATCCAAAGTTTTATACACAAATATCAAATAAAGTTCCTCTTAGCTGAGAGCTCGGCTGAAAAGCAGCTTTATGGCTATGCGGCATACGAGATCAGGGGTAACAGGGAGAAGGGTATTCTGGATAGAAATTTAGCTTGAGAGTTTTTTGGCTGGTGCGAGCTTTGTAATAAGGGTGACTCGGTTCCGAGGGCTCAGAACCGAACCCATCAGTGATGAATGGAAAGAAGATTAACAACATCAGATCACTATTATTAAGAACAAAATTTTGTTTTACTTAACAGTTAACTGTTTCCTTCCTCTCCCACCCTACATGTGCTTCCAAACATTAATGGCATGAAGTAGGGCATATGCTTAATGTCCTCTACAAGTTTAACAAAGTCAAAAAAAGTCCAATGTTTCCAGGTTTCCTTGTTCTGACATGTTTAGCAAATATAATCAATGCTTTGTAATCCCACATTTATCTGTCAGTTCTGAGTTGCTAGTTTTATTCCTGTTGATCTTCATCTTCCAGACCCAGTCTCTGCTTCATTTACTTTAATACCAAATATTTTCATAAATTTCTTCAGAAATATACCCTCTTTTGTTATATATTTTCCTGTCTAGACTCCCCAGATACATCCTCCTTGATGCAAATCAAATTATTGTCCCCACCTATAAGTAATATCCCTAATGAAAGCTGACCACAGCAGTTTTAGGTGGAATTTAAATACATGCCAGTGTAATCCTCATCCCTTGGAAGTAGCCCCTTACTACCACAAATCTGTCATTATTATATTTTATGCTCTCTTCTACTACTACTGAAGTTCTGCTAGCAATCAGTAAAAGTACTTCTCTTTTCATTTGTCCCTGATATTCTGAAAAATCTCAATCCTGAAATCCTTTGTTTATCAAATTCACATGCTCAGTTCCTTCCAAATGTGTCTACTCTAGCACTATTTGCACTTTGCATTTCTTAACATAATTAAGCTAATCTTTCTTTTTTGTCTATACCTGTGAGACCATTCACATTCCCAGATACAATGGAACATGCTGCCATTATGGTAAGTTGTTGTTATTCCCATTATATATGGCTGCTTTTTGAAATATCTACTTCCAGGTTTTGTGATACATGTACCCATTAATATTTGGCAGGTTAATCCTTTATTCTTTTCTTTTCTTATCAACAATATTGGAACCTATATCATATTTTACATGACTTTTTATGTTTAAAAAAAGCCCTCAAAGAAAAAACAAACACCCCCACAATCTGTTAACTTAACACAATCACACATAACTATGTACATCTTCAAATAATTAAGTTTAACCCTCCTAATAGGAACATTTGTACCACACAGACATCTGCTAACACAGGCTCTGATTAACCTGATATTGAGGTTATCCACGCTAAGACGTTATTGCTTGTGCTTCTATTTAAACTAATATGTGCGTGTTTTGTATCTTTATCCCTCAATGTAAAAATATTTTTATCTTTATCCACCCATAATGTGAAAACAACCTGCATGCTTTCAAAAATCATTAACTTTTAGCCTTGAAGCTACCAGTGTTCTATCTGTCCTATTATCAGCTTGTCTCCATGGAAAGGCAAGAGAAAAAAGAAAAATGCACTCTCCTGCTGTAGTCTGACAGACGATCTCAAACATTTATTGCTAAATGAAAACTTTTCATTATATCCTTTGTTTTTACATTTACTTGTTTCCACTTAACATTTATTAAATTAAGCTAATGGTCTTATTCCAGATATTCGCCTATGCAAAAGTAAGAGAAAACATATCAGCTCTACATATATTATGATCTGAGCAATTTTACACCTCATCTCCACCTCAACAACCCAAGATGACATCCTATTAACTTATACATGCTTTTCTTCTCTTTTTGCACTGTAATGCTTACATTTCATAATACCAAAAAAGAAGACAAGAGAAAGAAGAAAAAAGGCTTCTGCTTATTTTAGTAACTTTATCACATACCAGAACAACTAAAAACACTCTACTATGAAATATACAATTTATATTGAGACATGTTTTATAGATATACTGTTAAAGCAGAAATTGTTTTACTTACAGTTACCTCCCCCCCCCTCCTCAGTCCTTCCAAAGATTTATGATATGAAGTGAGGCAAATGCTTTTTTGTTCCCCACATATTTCAACATTATCAAAGTCAACAAAGTTACACTCATTCCACTTATTTTTATACAGCCGCATTTCACAAATGTGGTGGGTGCTTTGCCGTCTCATATTTACTCAGCAATTTCTGTATTTTTGGTCTTCTTCCTGTTCATCTCCATCTCCCAACTCCCGATTTTGGTTCAATTCCAAGGTACTCCTGATTCTAATGGTCAACTTCTTCAATTAGTCATTTCTCTGTCTCTCAAGCATTTTCCTTTGGCACAAGGTGGAAAAGGTTTCACTGGCAAAGTCTCTCCTTGGGATTTGTTATCAGAAGAATGAGAAGCAGAGTGCCCTTCTGCTTGATGGCTCACTTTTTGTTGGACAAATTTTTATATTTCTTCCTTAGTCTGTTATGCAAAAAAAAATGATTTTGATCCTACAGGAAAAATATTCTGAAGACAGCTAGATACAGCAGCTTGAATCTCACACCCAACTCTCGACATTCCCCAATTACTGGAAAAATGTGTTTGTCCTTTGCCTGGTGTACAGTAAATAATCATTTTTCGCAAACACTATACCATCTCCAACCTTTAATACTTTGCCGTTTTGCTGTAGTATTTTGAGAAGATCAACTCTTTCTTCTGGCAGGTTTGCCTCTTTACTAATAAAGGTCTTGGCTGCTTTCTCCTGGCCAGATCTGCAGCACATACATGGTGTGCCCTTTCAATTGACAGCTCCTGCTGTGGAATACCAGTCCAGTTGGTTAGTTGTGCCTTAATAACATTAATACAGTCTGTTCCTTCTAGTTTCCCTAGTACAGCAGAAAATCTCAGATTTTCCCTACATGCTCTGTCCTCTAATTCTACCATTTTTTGAAACATCTCTTTTTAAGCAGTGTCATACTCAGCCAGCCTTTTCTTCATGTTGACCTCTAATTTTTGCAGTTTTCTCAGCTCATCTGAATATCTGTTTAAAGCTTCTGCCATTTTTTCCAGACCTTTTGTTAACTGAGTTAATATACTTCAATGTTTCATTTTTATTAATCAGCTCTGAGCACACTTGTATTTCTTTTCCCCAACTAGATTACTGGAAGCCATGTCTTGCATCAAAGATGGAACTTGAACTGTTTTTTTTTTGCTTTACAGCTGCAGTATTCTTTCCAGTTAAGAGTTTTCTCCTCATATTTTTCTAGTTGATTTTCATTCAGGCTCTCAAGTTTCTTCTTTGCTGACATCCATGCAATGCACTTACTAGCCAGTAACTGAATGTACTAAAACTGGCAGAGTTACTGGCCCTTATCTCTCAGTTTCTTTTTTCACACTAGGAGAGCTGAAATTAAGCTGTTGATCAGTGTGCAGCCATCTTGGAAGTCCAAGAACCATGGAATTCTTATGCAGAAAGCATGTGCAAGAGATGCAATTGTACACTGTCAATGAAAACAAGGCTCTCACATACCAGACAGGTTGTCAGAAACACACAGCACTAAATTTTACATACCACTCACACTAAAGACCAAGCACAAAGATTCACATATGCTGAGACTCATACCAAAACCTCCAAGGCCTCTTTGATACACCTACAAAATGAATAATCCTCAGCAACCTCACAAACACTCTACCAAGGCAACTTCTACCATGACATATGTCAACTAGTAAGTCCATAAAGCACAGCTCCACATAAACAAATGTTCTAATTACAGGAGACTCCATCATTTGACAGAATGATGTTCCACTCACTAAGCTAAGCAATGACAGAATCCCAGTCAACTGCCTTTCAGGGGCCAAGATTTGACAGATCACACACACACACACGCACACACACACACACTCTCTCAGGTCATTGAACCACAAGTGCAAGTATGACTCTGTCATTGTATACGTGGGTGTAAATGACCTTATACATGCCTCTCTAGGTTATATGAAGACATGATGGAGCTTTTGGGATGTGTGTCCCATGCAGGCATGAGCCTAGCAATAAGCATCATTCTACCATCTCCAAGGATGACAGCATAACATAAGAAGAAGATAACTGACTTTAACAACTGGCTTAGTTTTTGGTGTCATTCAAAGGGGATACAATATATGTCAGCATGGGAGGATATGAGTGACAGATCATGCTTCTTCTCTAGACAGGGCCTGCACCAGTCTATTTTAGGATTTCATATATTGGCTGAAACTTTGAACACTCCCATAGTGCCTTTTTCATGCAGTGTCAACCTGATAAACCTCCAATATAGCAAAACCAACCCAGGATAATGTAAAGGTATTACTGCTCAGTGCCATGACTCTAAACAAAAAAACTCCACTCCCTGCAACATCATCTCATCCTGGAGAACACAGACATCTGTGTAGTTTCAAGACATGGTTTAAAGCTACAGAGAACACTCTGCTAGTACAAGGCTATAATGCCTTCCACACATTTAGACCAGCTATTGCATAGGAAGGGATATAAAAGTTGGAGGTGACTCAATATTCATCACAATCACACGTTAGGAGTGGTAAAGCAGTATGATGGACATAAGCTTCTCGATGTCATACCCACCATAATGAAAGTCTCATACCATACTACTGCATGCTACAGGTCACCTTCAATGACTCATGACACCCGCTTCACATACCTACACAAACTGGAGTTGCTCTGAATTAAGACTAATACTATAATGCTGGGTGATTTCAACTACCCCTCTATACACTGGGAAACACACACAAATTCGACTATGCAGGACAAGGATTCCTAGACTTTGTCAAAACAAATACTCTGGGTCAGCTGGTCCGTACACTCATTAGGGACAACAACATCCTTGATCTGATCTTCACAAACATACAGGAACTTTGCACTCACCCATTTTTATATCCTCACTAGTCATGTCAGATCATACAACTGCCTTTTTTGAAATTAAACTAAAACCTGTGACCCACAGCTAACCCTAAGACTTTTACAAATTATTCCAAAGCAAACCTCCTACTACTAAGTGATACCCTGTTAAAATTTCAAGTCCCCGTCCAGACAGCTTGAACTACACTGCCTATGCAGCACTGTTCACAGAAACCCTGTGCCATCATGTAATGTACCATCACGTAAACAGCTGCAATAAGGCAGCTGTACTCACCAAGAATAAGCACAGAACTAACTCAGACAGCAAGCCACCCAGGTGGAATCCCAATATCAAAATGTTGTATAACAAAAGGAAGAAAACTATGACCAAAACTAGAAAGTGCAACGCCCAGCAAGGCAAGAACTCCCTCCTCAAACTAAATAAGCAACTCAAAAATCTTATCAAGTCCACCAATGCCAAATTTGAGATAAAGAAAGCCTTGCATACAAAGGATAACCACAAGGCCTTCTTTAGCTACGTCTGCAACCTCAAAGGTAAGTAAAACACAGTATTATGTTGAACAAACTAAACAGAAACACCTTTATAGACCTGGAGGATATAGCAAGCCTATTGGACGAAAAATTTATTTCTAATTTCACCCTTCTTCCCTCCCTGACACTTCTCAAAAGGTCCCCTCAGCTATAACTCGCTGTCACTAGTAAACACGTCCTCAATACACTCTTCAAAGCAAAGAATACTGCATCTACTGGCGCTGATAACACTTCAGGATGCATCATAAATAGCACAAAATATGGCCTATCGAACTCCCTAAAATTACTGTTCAACCTTAGTATCCTAACTGGCACTGTGCCAAGCGAATGGATGAGAGCAACACTTATTCCTCTGCAAAAGGATGGACCATCTACTGACCCAGGTAATTGCAGGCCCAAAAGTCTGACTAGTCTCATATGTAAATCCATAGATAATAATTATGGATATTATAAATAAAAACATAGAAAGTCTTCAAACATTAGAGCCAACATTTAGTTTTGTCAAAGGCATATCATGCCTACTAAGCCCACTGGACATTTTGAGAAAGTCATAAAAGGTATAGTCGGGGGCAAAATGGTACACACTACATATCTTGACCTGACTAAAATTATTACATTGTATTCCCCTTTCAGGCATTGTGAGAGGGGACACTACCTCCACAAAAAGGTCAGCCACTAACAGAGTCCCTCAGGTCTCAGTGCAGAGGTCACTCCTTTTTGGAATCTACTTTTCAGAAGTCAAAGCTAACAAGAAAGGCCTGTGATTTACCAAGTTTTCAGATGACAGCATGCCAGGCATAATTACAGAACCCCACAAGGACACTAATGTCCTCCAATAGGGCTTGTCTCAAACTAATAACTGGTATCAAAGCCACGGTCTAAAACCGAATGCCAAAAAAATACTTAAGAGTAGCCTTTGGATACACTGTTAGCCTTGGTATACCATATAGCCAATGCACCCCTAAAGTACACCTAGTGGTTAGGGATTTGGAGACATCATATGTCTACTGTTGTAGTGAAATTATTTTATACTGCACAACTTGCATGCAAGGTATGGCATCCAGGTCCAAAAATGTCACTGTCCCACTGTACTCAGCCCTCATTAGACCAATCACTGAGTACACTGCACCCTTCAGTATTTACCTGAGCAGGCATACATAACTGGAATGCCTCAGAGGTTCCTCACAAAATGAATACAAGGCATAAACCATAAGGAATTATGCATACCACTTCAAAGCCTTACCTTTATACTCAGTCTCCTATAGACTACTGAGAGGTGATCTATGCCTGGCTTACAAGGCATCATCTGATTCAGCACTAATGGACTTGCTGCACATCCACCAGTCTAACAGCATTAGAAATACATGACTGAAGGACCAAAACCTCATCTGCAACATAAACAGAGCATGTTGGTGGAACAGGTACATGACTCAGAAAGTACCCCTACTTTGGAACAGTCTTCCCACCCCTGTGAGGCAGACTTTGTCCCTGACTCTACTCAAATGCAACCTGGAACAATGGATGAGGAATCTGAAAATTCCTATGCCCCTATTAGACAGAGGCAGGTTATAAATGTTCAATAACCTAAACCCAATTATATTTCTATCATGTCATTTAAATAAGGAAAAACATGATCTAGTTTAACAAGGCCTCCTAGGACTGCTTGGCGTAGTGGTATGTTGCTCTGACTGTTTTGCACAGGGTCCTGGCTTCAATACTTGGCAATGAAATGTATGGTGGTAGCACAGCATTTCGCATGGGAGGGTGGCCTAATGGTTAAGGTGTTTGCCTTACAAACACAAAGTACAGGGTTTGAATCTCACATGGGATAATTGGCTAGGCTAAAAATGGCTCGCAAGGGCAGTTAGCCTAGTACTAACCTATGAATATCACCTATGAAAAGTAATCACTTATGAACCTATGGCTTTAGTGAATGAAAACATATATTACAGCAAAAAGTGAAGCTTTGGGACTGAAAACTCTGTTTTAGCACTTATACAAATGTTAGGACTCCTATCTTATTTTAAAAAGTTTCTAAGCATGTAAGCACAAAGACAAACGATACACAAATCCTGCCCTACATATTCCCCATTTGACAGCATACAGTTTGTAGAAATGAAAAATGTTTCCTTTCATACATATGCAAAATAGCTATAAACTCATAACTGGCAGAGAAAGTTATACATTAGAGTACTCCCTTTGTGTCTTCTGAGACAGTTGTTGCAATGCATGCTCTTTGGGCACAGTGTCACTAATTCTTTTTGAAAAGGCATACGTTTCACTTTGTATGTGATCCATTGTCAAGCATCGACAAAGGCTTCACTGGGAATCTTTCAGTTGGATTTTTAGATTGTTGTAACATTCCCTTTGTAATTCTTCTACAGTGAGTGTTTGTCCATGTGCTCTCCACCTCAGACATATTTCTGCATTTCCTGCAATGCCTACTTTGCCTCTAAAACAGTTTTGCCCCTCCTGGAAAGAAAGGCTTAATGGTTGCTGAGTAGAAGAGTTTAAACTGTAGATCTTTACTCCTACATGCTGTAATATAATAATAAAATAAATCCTCCTTGTTGTACTGTAGGTGTAGTAATTAACTACAAATATCCTCTTTTTTCCAAGTTTCAGTTGCCCTCCTCTTATTCACAGATTACATAAAGCCATCTCCTTAAGTTGATAATTTTACATTTTCACAATTATTGGCCCACTAGTTTTTCTTGCCACTTCACAAGGGTCATAAATCCCATGGGCTCTCTTAAGAAGTATTTCCTCTTCTGGGAATTCAGTCTACTGGCTTATTTATTGCCTAATGAAAGGAAAACAATTTTCCCTTCCAGTTTTTCAGGAGTGTTAACTCCTTACAGCTGAGTGCATCTCCAGGCTTCTCTGCAGTTATCTCCTACTGCACCTCTAGAAGTCTAACATTGCTTCTTCATATTTGCATTAATAATTCCAAAACCATGCTACATACAAGGTATCAGAATATTTTATCTCAAAGCATACATGATGGCAAACACAACTGTACTGATATCTGACCTCTGTCAATGAGTATTTGTTAGAACTGTAAGGTGATAATTTCATTTTTTTAAAGGCTGTAGCCACACCCACTGGGAGTTAAAGGTACACACTCAAAAGAGCTGTACTGGAGGGAATGAGTTAAATACAAGTAATTCATAGTGCTTGAGTTGAGTCTGGTAACTAGGCTGTGACCTAGAGGATAACAGGACAAACAAAGTGTACCAAGGTTAAGCCCAGAAGATACCACCTTATCTCTTACTGATCCCCCTCTCATCTCAGAACAACAATGTTTTCATCTCAAAACAACAATGCTTGTTCATCAGCTAACTTAACTGACTTGAATAAACATTTTGAAAAACTTCTACAAGGCTTCCTATTCCTCCTTCTGAGATGACATTAGAAGCATTTTCCGAGACCTAAAATCTAAGGTGATGTCCTCTGGCTTTAACTTTGGTACTATTTTTCAGGAATGTTGATAGACTGTAAGTTCTTTACTCTACCCAGATCCTTAAGGACTAATAATTTCTCATTCGGTTCCTCCTTTACAACTTTCTTTTTTTTAAACATTTTTATTAAAGTAATGGAAGTGAAAATAGTCAGTAAACCAGGGGATAAAAGCTCCATAGTCACAAAAATAAAAATAAACAGATAAATATATGTGACACAAGCCAACTACGGAGCTGCCATATAGCAGGTAAAACAGCCAAATGAAGGATACTTCCAAATAGCAATCAGGCAGGATGATACTCAGCTTCAATCCAACTTAGACAGTTTTTAAAAATGTGTGGATTTTTAAAAACTGTCTAAGTTGGATTGAAGCTGAGTATCATCCTGCCTGATTGCTATTTGGAAGTATCCTTCATTTGGCTGTTTTACCTGCTATATGGTAGCTCCGTAGTTGGCTTGTGTCACATATATTTATATATTTTTATTAAAGTATAAACAAATAATTTGTGACATTTAATTTAAATAGAAACATATAACTAAAAAAAAAAGAAAAACTAATTTAAAAAATACAACAAACCTATTTACAAGAGTGTCTACTGAACAATAAAAACTGTGGAAGATTTCAATAGTTAACAATTATTATATAAATATTAACAATTACTTATGTAGCAGTTCTTTAACATTTTTCCAAATGTTGTAAGAAGTGATTCTAGTAGTTCTTATCTTGATGGTAATAAGTTCCAACTGGCAAACACTGTTTGCAATGTTTGAAAATTAATTAAAAGTGGGAGTAGATTCATTTTTCCATTTATTGGTTATAACTTACTTGTGCTTGATAAAATGCTCCATAAGAGTGGGTATTTTAATCTTGTGGCACAATCAGGAATTGGAGTATTAAATTTACTTAACTAAATCACAAATTCTATTTATCAGTAAATGTTCTTCTTTCGGCTTTTCCCAGTTAGGGGTCGCCAAAGCGGAACTCTGGTCCGCTAATGATTGGCAGTAGATTTTTATGGTGCCGAGGTGCCAGCTCGATGCCCAACCTTCAACAAAGGCACACCCATTCACACATGTCTTTCAAATGCCACTCTTTTTATTCCAAAATAGCTTAAGTACAACACAAACAAAAAACATATGTTGCCATTCTGCTTTAACCTCTAATTTACATCTCCAACAAACTATATTGTGTGGACATTAATTAAATTCTGTGTGGTGTGAAGAAAGATCTATGCATGCATTTTCAAGAAAATAATCTCCATTTAAGTGAAGAGGTTGTTTGCTTTGATGATTATTTTTTTATCTTCTTCATTTGGAAAATTATTAAAAAGTTTAAAATAATTCCAGTTGCTTTCTTTATAGTATCCTGTTTCTTGTTTAAACACTTCATATAATTTAGATAAAAGACCATTCCCAAGTATGCTCTTCTGCATCAAGAGTTAAAAGATCCATTAATTTAGGAAAAAATTTCTTACCCTTGGTTGCATTAATTTAATTTTATATTCAACAAAGTGTCTACAATTTTGTACATGCAATCAAATATTTTTGTCCACATTCAATTTTTAATATATAATCAACAGAATGCAGTTTTCTTTATCCATTAATTGAAACCAATAAATAGGATTATTCTCTTTAAATGTAATAATTGTTGGTAAGTTCAAAGTGGAAATATCATGCTGGATAGAAGCTATTGGAACGATGAGAAAAATCCAAGCTTTATACATTGCATTTCTGTAAATAAAATTTCTCAGGGTAGTCATTATAATGGAAACATAAGAAGAGCTGATTGATTATTGTTATCTGAAAAATAATAAGTTAGCAACCTCAGTAAAATATTATTTGATATTAAATAATGATTTGAATTCTTAAAATGATTAGATTTTAACCAAGAATTTCCATGAAACTCTTTACATTTAGCAGTATAGTAGTTATTTAACCAGAAATATATTGCCTTAATGACTGATGGCAGGGAATATAATTCTAAATCTGGTAAACCAATACAACCAACAGACCAATCTCTAATATGGTGGTTTAAAGCTATTCTGGGTTTGTTGGGAAGCCATAGAAATGTCATAATTAAATAAATAAACTATTTTATACAATTTATTGATGAAGGCAGAGATAGTTATAGTATAACATAAAGAATTTTTGGTAAAATCATTTTAATAATGGAAAGCCTCTCTTCCACAATAAAAAAATGTTGGTAAAATCATTTTAATAATGGAAAGCCTCTCTTCCATAGTAAAAAAATGTTCCATTTATTTACAAGATTCTTTATAGAGGTTAAACTATTATTATAATTAAAGGATATTATGTTATTAATATTTTCAGTAATGATTATCCACAAGTAATGTATTTTATCTTGAACTACATATTTGGTAAATCTTTTATCTACATCATTAATATTGGAATTTATTGGTAGAAAAAACTAAGGCCAGATTTCTTCTGAAAGATTTCCATTGCACTAAAAAAAGATAAAAGTGAACTATCACATTCATTCAAGGTCAAAAGAATATAATCAGCAAACAACTGAATTTTAGATAATTAATTTTTGCTTGTCTGTATACCTTTAATATTTGAATTTGATCTGATAAAATTAGCAAATGGTTCCATAATTAAATAAGTAAAGGCAAGAGAAAGCAACCTTGTTTGGTTCCTTTGGAAAGCCTAATTGACTCTGAGGTGTATGGGCCTATTTTAACAATTGACTCTGAGGTGTATGGGCCTATTTTAACATAAGCATAAGAATTTTCATAAAGACGGACAATAAGATGTATGAAATTACTCACAAATTACTTTCTTCTAGAACTAATAAGAGATATTTCCAATTAACAGAGTCAAAAGCTTGTATAATCAGTTATTGTTAATATTCTTTTAATGTGATCATAAGAATTCTTATTTAAAATAAAACCAGTTTAATTATTAACCATTTATTCTATTAGCGTGAATTGCCATAAATAATTTATAACCTATATTTATAATGAAATTGGTTGGTAAGAAGAACATTTCACAGGATCTTTATCAGCTTTAAAGACTGGAGAAATAAGAGTATATTTCCAGGATGGAGGAATACTGACTAAATCTTTAACTATGGAAAAGACTTTAAGTAAAATAATTGAGGTTTCTTTGAGCATTAATTCATAAAGTTAAGCGATAATACCATAATTACCAAAACCCTTATTAGATTTTAGTTTGTAATTTGACCTGTAAGTTCAGCCATTGAAACAGGGCTATCAATTGTTTTCATCTGATCTTGGATTATTTTTTTTTTAGTATGTTTTCTAATAAATGTTTTAATTTCCTCTCGACAGTCCATTAATGGGTTATATTTGTTAATTATATTAAAGTGATTTCAAAACTCTTTCAGGATGTTCTCTATATCAGTAAACCTTTTTCTACTCTTAGGGGAATATAATTTCTTGATACGATTAGTTTTATTAAATAATTTTGCTCTAATATCTAATTTCTGCATAGAATTGTATTTGTATAAATTGATGTTGGAGCTTTTCTCCCTGGGCCTCCACTGAAAATGGACCTGGTCCAGTCGGAATTTCCCAGTTAACAAATGTAAAATAAATAAAATAAATAAATAAATTAACATAAAAGTTAATTATTTTAATCCTTTCCAATGTAATCATAGTTTTATGATTTAGAATTTCTAAATATTTACCATTTAAATTAATTTCTTTTGTCATACTAGTATTTTTGTCTACCTAGTTTAATTTGTAAATTTTGTAACTCAATCAAATCTTTATCCCATTGTTTTTTTCTTTAAAACATAACCAGTTAGTAATTCTGCCGTACTGATATGTTTTTAGTGCATCCCATAAATATATCTCTGAAATATCTTCTATGCACTTAATTTCAATAAAGGTCTGAATTTCTTTAATAAAAATGTCTTTAAAACTTTCAAGTTGGTTATATAAGCAGGTATCCATTTAATAGTGTTATTATTATCAAATTTTAATATCAAATCAAAAGTTATAGCATTATGGTCTGAAAGTGGACAAGGCAATACTTTAACCTTAACTAATCTATTTAACTCATTTGAAATATATACCCTCTCAATTCTAGCTTAGTGTTCCATGTCTATGTGAAAAATGTGTAAAGAGAGTGATCCTGAATCTGAGAATTCATTTATATTTTTAATGTGAAATAAATCTATAAATGTTATTAATTCCTTGGCTGAGGCTGATATTATTCTCCTTCTAATAGTATTGGTATCATGATCCTTTAATATGCAATTAAAATTTCTTGCCAATATAATACCACCTTTTGAAATTTGGACAACTTGATCTAAGTAATGCCTAACAGTTCTAACTCCTATTCCAGGGATACAATATAAATTAATAAAGGTAAACACTTTTCTTTTAATTTCTAATTTCTTTTAATTTCTAATATTATTGAACAAAACACACCTTTGTTATCATTACATGTGCCAATAATTTTAGGCATAGGTAAAGAGTTTCTCCACAAGATAGCAACCCATATTTTCTTTTTTTGGACTGTAGTGGGAAATATATAACACTGAGTAATATTTAGTCCTAAGTCTGTCTATAGCTACCTGTAACAAATGTGTCTCCTGTGAAAAATAATCTGAGAATTAAACAATTTTAAAAACTTACACAATCCAAACCACAATAACACCAGCTGGAAAGATGAACAGACTATACGCTACTACAATAGCAAAGAGTAATCCAAAAAGACATGCAGTTCGAAACACGGCCAGGGTATAAAATACAAGTTTAAGTGTAAATTCAGTAAGTGCTTTCGCAAGTACTAAACTCACTTCTTCAGACCTTTAAATCAGCCATTAAAGGTCTGAAGAAGTGAGCGTAGTACTCGTGAAAGTGCTTACTGAATTTACACTTAATAAACAGGTAGTTATGTACTCACCATAACGATCGATGTATGTGGTCCATCTCGCCCCACATTCTTTTCTCACGGGTTCGGAGCCTAGAATCGGCTCCGACTCGGCCAACTTATTTCTCTAGCACAAAGTCTCTAATTGGCTGGGCTAACCCGGTATCCCAAGATGCACCTCGCCCCAGCCCCAGATCTAGTTTGCAGCCATTCCAGTCACACCCCACACACAACCACCACTGGAAGGAGCTCCAGCCAGAAAGGAAAGAAAAAAACAACTGACACTGAAGGGTTCTCAGAGCCAATTTTCCTCCAAAAGATATAGGAAGGGGGCAGGTGGGAGGGTACGTAAGAATGTGAGGCGAGATGGACTACATACATCAATCGTTATGGTGAGTACATAACCACCTGATGTTATGTGGTCCTATCTCGCCTACATTCTTTACTCAAGGGACAGCGTCCCCAGCACCTCTATCCTGGGCGGCTCATAGGAAAATACTCCTGAGAACTGTGGAACCAAATGAAGCCCGGCCCCTAGAAGCCACATCCAACTTGTAATGAGTAATAAAGGTGTGTGGAGAGGCCCAGGTGGCCGCAGCACAAATGTCATCCAATGAAAGCCTGGCATGGTAAGCTATTGATGTAGACACTGCCCTGGTAGAATGAGCTTTGACGGGAAATGGTAAATTTCTGCCTGCTGACGAATAGATAAAGGAAATACAATCTTTGATCCATTTAGAAATTGTGCTCTTGGAAATAGGACAACCTGTTCTGTTTTCTGAGAAGGACACAAACAGTTGATCAGACTTCCTAATATGCTTAGTCCTGTGTAAGCAGAATCTCAGTTGCCTGTGCACATCCAACTGGTGAAATCTAAACTCTGCTTTACTGGAAAAGTTTGGAAAGAACACTGGTAACTCAATAGACTGATGAAGATTAATGGTGGATGACACCTTCTCAAAAGACTGATGAAGATTAACGGTGGATGACACCTTCGGAAGGAAGGACGGGTTAAGTCTCAGGGAAACTCTGTCCTTATGAAAGGTCAAATACAGAGGTTTAATGGACAAAGCTTGAATCTCTGATACTCTTCTGGCCAATGTAATGGCTATTAAGAAAGCCGTCTTCCAAGATAGAAATTTTAATTCACAGGTGGCAGCCGGATCAAAGGGTGGTGAAGTGATGGCTTGTAACACAAGGTTTAGATCCCATGACATGACAGGTTCTGAAACAGGAGGGTGAAGTAACCAGGCGCCTTTCAAGAAGAGCTTACAAAGTTTATGGCCCATAAGAGAAGGCTCGTAAGATGTATGAAAATTGGAAATTGCAGCCAGCTCCACCTTAATGGTAGCAGGTGCGGAGCCCTGTCGGAAAAGCATGGCTAAAAAATCTAGGACCGATGGAAATGGGGCTGTGAAGGGGTCCAAACCTTGGGCCTGAGCCCAAATGGAGAATATCTTCCATTTGCTGGAATAAATTCTTCTGGTGGAAGACTTACGAGACAAAGACAAGATGTGTACCACCTCAGGTGAAAAGGAAT
This sequence comes from Protopterus annectens, assembly GCF_019279795.1. Classification (NCBI taxonomy): domain Eukaryota; kingdom Metazoa; phylum Chordata; order Ceratodontiformes; family Protopteridae; genus Protopterus; species Protopterus annectens. Next base: position 695,918,432 of record NC_056729.1, on the reverse strand, counting down.
GTCGTCTAACTAGTGATGGAAGTGGAGCAGCCAGGCTGTCAACCTGAGGGTTCACAGGGAGGGATGGAGCTGTCCTGACATGTGAATCAGTAGGTCTGGCACTGGGTCCAGGGTCCAAGGACCGTCCACTGCGTACTGCTGAAGAAAAGGGAACCATACTTGTCGAGGCCAGTGGGGAGCAATTAGAATCATCCTGCTTCCCAAGGATATGGCTTTCTGAATCACTCTTGATAACAGAGGAAACGGAGGGAAAGCATAGCTCAGACCGGAGGGCCAATCGTGGACTAGAGCATCCCTGGGGGACTCCCCCTGTGGGGGGATCAGTGTGAAGTACTTGCTGCATTTGGCATTGAGAGGGCTGGCAAAGAGATTGCAGCAAGGCTGACCCCACCTGTTGAAAATTTTAACCACCACTCGGTTGTTCAGGGACCACTCGAAAGGCATCAGAATAGCAATGCTCAGCCTGTCCGCTATCACGTTGGTCTTTCCCAGAATATGCATTGCCACTAAAAACCATTGAGAAGACACTGCCCAATGCCACACTCGCATGGCCTCTCTGCAGAGGGGGTAAGACTTGGTTCCCCCCTGCTTGTTCAGGTACCACACCACGTACATGCTGTCCGAGTGAATTGCAATCGTTCCCAGAGGAAGAGAGCTTTGGAGTGCCTGCAATGCAAGTAACACTGCTCTCATCTCTAGAACATTGATGTGCAGGTGTACCTCGTGATCTTGCCACATGCCTTGGACTGTCCTGCCAAGATAATGCCCCCCCCACCCCATCTGGGAGGCATCCATGGTCACCGCGGCCACTGGAGACATAGGAATCAAGCTCCTCCCCTTGTCCAGATTGGTGGAACATAGCCACCAGCGGAGGTCCTGTTTGCACCATTCTGTGAGAAGTATCAAGTGGGAAAGAGGAAGTTTCTGAAAGGATCATTGGGCCGAAAGGAGACACTGTAGGATCCGCATGTGTAACCTAGCTAGCGGCACCAGCATGATGGTGGCAGCCATGGATCCCAGGAGCTGGAGAACTAACCTGGCCTGAACTCTCTTGAGGGGCAACAATGCATGAATCTGAGACTGCAGCACTCTTATCCTCTCTTGTGGCAGAAAGGCCCGCATTTGAATAGAGTCTAGCTCTGCGCCTATAAAAACAACATGCTGTGAGGGCAGCAAGGCAGACTTTTCCCAGTTCAAGGTAATTCCTAATTGTTGACAAAGTGTAATGGTAGCCTCCCTGACTTGAATGAGGAGATGCCTGGTGGGGGCGGTGAGAAGCCAGTCGTCTAGATATGGAAACACCTGGAATTCCCGACATCTCAGGTGAGTCGTCACCACTGCCAAACACTTGGTAAACAACCTGGGGGCTGTGGTGAGACCAAAGGGCAGGGCACAAAACTTGAAGTGACTGGATCCCAGCCGGAAGCGTAAGTGACTCCTGGATGCCTTTTCCATCTTGATGTGGTAGTAGGCATCCTTGAGATCGATGGAGCACATCCATACTCCTTTTTCCAGCAAGGGACAAGAGTGACCATTCGGAACCTGGACTTCAGAATGTAGTGATTCAATCGGCTGAGATCCAGAATGGGCCTCAGGACCCCTGTTCTTTTCGGCACCAAAAAAGAGTCTTGAGTAAGTTCCTGATCCGATATGGTCTGAGGGGACTAGTTGGATGACTCCTTTTTCTAGCAGCTTTGAAACGTCTAGTGCTGCTTGATCCCGTTGACTACGTGGAATGTCCGGGATTCTTTTGACTGGAGGGGGTGTTGGTAAAAAGGGGATAGTGTAACCTCCGGTAACTATTCGAAGCACCCAACGATCCTGGGTGATGCTTTCCCAGGCTTTCGGATGCAACAAAATTCGGTCCCCGACTGGCTCTGGAACAGCACAGTCGGGCAATGCCTCAGGAACGCTGAAAGGAAGACCCGTGAAACGAATCGCGGTCTCCTGAGTTGCGGGGGCCTCCTCTGCCTCTAGGACGGCATCTTCCCGAATAATTTGCCCCTCCTCTGTCTCTGGAGGGGGACTCACCTTGAGCAGCAGGGAAAGACTTCTGTGACTTCTTGAACCACACTTTCCCTCCTCTCTGAGCCTTGGGGTAAGGCCTAGAAGGAAGAGAGAAATGAGCCCCTACGGCAGATAGGGTCTTCTCCTCCTGTTCACATCTGGTGAGGGTGTCTTTCACTTTGGTCCCGAAGAATGAGGACCCATCAAAGGGGGCGTCAGTGAAGGAAGACTTAAAGGCCTCCGCAAAATGACACAGGCACATCCAGGCTTGCCTTCTGAGAGCTACACCTGAGCTAGCTGCCCTACTTGCCCCTTCAGCTGCATAGGATATGAGCCTCATAGACGAGTTGACAATGGAATCAAGGGTAGACAACTGGGTGTTAACAGTCTGCGCTACCGCCTCAGGCATGTTACCCATCAGAGTGTCTCCTAACTCCTTAAGGAGATCTCTCTGGAGCCGGGTAAAATGACAAAGATAATTCGGCGACCGCAAGGTAAAGGTTGCTGAAGACAGGGTACGCTTCCCGTACTGGTCCATACTCCTGGACTCCTTGTTAGGAGGATGGACGGAAGAAGAAGAAGCCTCTGCAACTTCCTGCTGAGTGGCTGCCGCCACCACCAAGGCATCTACAGAAACCCCTTTGGTCAGGAACTCTTTCACCAGGATAGCAGAAAGAAACTTACTTGGACGTCTGGGCACCGGTTCCACAGAATCAGGGGTCTCCCACACCCTTCGACAAATCAAGTATAGGAGTTTATCGAAGGGTGGAGACACCCAAGAGGCAGAGGGTTGAGCTCCAAAGGCCTTGAGGAATACCGACTCCTCCTCAAAGGGGGTATTGGACGGCCAGTCACCTCTCTGCCTCAAGATCTCCAGGATGTCGGAGAAAGAGACATCATTGGAGGACGACTTAGGGGACCCCTCTGATTCCGTGAGGTTGGTATCGGAAGTGAGGGACTCGTCCTGGGAGTCTATGTGCTTCCTCTTGCACAACTTCTTTCTAGGGGGCTCCTCAGGCACCAACACTGAGAGGCCCTCAGAAAGTTGGGGACCGCTCATGGGGGTATCCTCAGACCTTCGGGCTCCGTCATCCATGGATAGGGGGGTGTCAGAGGCTCTAGCCGGGGTGTATGGGGAAGGAATGACTGATCCGGGTGATGTAACTGACGATCTGGCCAGTGCACTCCTCATGGCCTCGAAGGCAGGTCCCCCTGAATCCAAGGACCGAACCGTCTCCGAGACCACAACCGGAGTCGGGGTTCCCCGAGCCGATGCACTGAGAGGGAGGCTCGGAACCGACAAGAGTCCCGAGGTATCCCCCTCGGGTCCGACTGAGGAAACCCGAGTACCGAAACCAGAGGATGGAACCGACATGGTTGGCGCCAACGTCGGTTCCAATAAACTCACAAGGGGTATCGCAGCCGACACGAGAACATCACTCGGCGCGAAGCACTCCGGCTCCAACGACATAGGGGTGCTCGGAGGAGGAACCATCAGTACAAGAATAGGGACTGGCTCCAGAGCTGACTGGGTCGGAGCCGAGAACAATTTTGCTAACACTGGCGACTGCAGGAGCCTCTGGACCACCCTATCCACATCCAAATCAGACAGCCTAGAGGATTTGGAGGAAATAGAAGGAGATCGGGATCTCCTACCCGGAGATTTAGGCCTAACACTGGGTGACTGGCTCCAATAATATCGGGGCCAAGGTCGACTCCAGTACAACAGATACTGCCTGCGGCCCCGAGGACAATGGAGCCAAGGAGGCAGTATCCACTTTCGAAACCTTCTCCGGCAGCTCCGATGAGACAGATGAAGCCGGAGAACTTTTCTTGGCCTTGGAAGTCTTAGACTTAGTACTAGAAGAAGAGTCTAAGGACTCCTCAAAAGAAGGCTTAACCAGGCCCTTCAAAATCAACTTATTTTTTCTTTCCTGCAGTATCCTCGGGCTGAAAGCGTGGCAAAAAATGCAGGACTCTTGCAGGTGAATAGCACCAAGACAATAAACGCAGATAGAATGCCCATCTGTAATGGACATCTTGTAGCCACATTTTGAGCATTTTTTAAACCCAGAGGTTTTCTGCTCTTTCTGCTCTTTAGACATAGTAGTTCACAGCACCCACTCAACCAACAACGACAGACGCAAGAGGAAGGCGGGAAAAACCAAACTACGAACAAGCAAGGAAACTCTAATTTAAACGTTTCTTTGGTGCATCAAGGAAATCTAACTACCGATCAAACAAAACACAAGTTTACACAAAAACAACACAGGAGAGGACTAGGTTCTCTAATTTAAACGGGCCTAGCCTGCCAAAACAGAGGGATACCACAAAAAAAACACTACTCGCTTATACAGTCCTAACTCTACGAGCGGCAAATGAGATCTGGGGCTGGGGCGAGGTGCATCTTGGGATACCGGGTTAGCCCAGCCAATTAGAGACTTCATGCTAGAGAAATAAGTTGGCCGAGTAGGAGCCGATTCTCGGCCCCGAACCCGTGAGTAAAGAATGTAGGCGAGACAAAACCACATAACATCTTGTGTTTCATAACCTGACCATGTTTTGAACTGCACATTTTTTTGGATTATTAATTTTAAAAATGTATTTAAACTCGCCCTCTTAACACCATTTAAACCATTAATATTAATGGAAATGCATTTAAGATAGGACATACAATAAGTTTAACAAATACACAAAAAATGTTTTCATAATTCCAAAATTATAACATTGAACCACTTCCCAAATCAGGAATTTCTTATTAATAAACATGGCTGTGGTGAATACATATTTTAACAAGAGGGAAGAGCATAGGGTGACATACAAGAGTGGAGGAAGATGCACACAGGTGGATTATATCTTATGTAGAAGGGACAGTCTGAAGGACATTGGAGTCTGTAAAGTGGTGGCAGGGGAAAGTGTAGTTAGGCAGCATAGGATGGTGGTTTGTAGGATGACACTGGTGCTCAAGAAGAGGTGGAGGAGTGTGAGGGTAGCACCAAGGATCAAATGGTGGAAACTGAAAAAGGGTAATTGTGAGGTGGAGTTCAGGGAAGGGTTAAGACAGGCCCTGAGTGGCAGTGAAGAGTTACCGAATAGCTGGGTAACTACAGCAGAACTAGTAAGGGAGATGGCTAGAAAGGTGCTTGGTGTGACATCTGGAAAGAGTAAGGAGGACAAGGAGACCTGGTGGTGGAATGAAGAAGTACAGGAGAGTATACAGAGAAAGAAGTTGGTGAAGAAGAAGAAGTGGGACTGTCAGAGAGATGAAGAAAGTAAACAAGAGTATATGGAGATGAGGTGCATGGCAAAGAGAGAGGTGATGAAGGCTAAGGATAAGGTGTATGAAGAGTTGTATGAAAGGTTGGACACTAAGGAGGGAGAAAAGGACCTGTACTGATTGGCTAGACAGAGGGCCCGAGCTAGTAAAGATGTGCAGCAGGTAAGGGTGATAAAGGATAATGAGGGAAATGTACTCACAAGCGAGGAGAGTGTGTTGAGCAGATGGAAAGAGTACTTTGAGGGGCTGATGAATGAAGAGAATGAGAGGGAGAGAAGGTTGGATGATGTGCAGATAGTGAATCATTAAGTGCAGTGGATTAGCAAGGAGGAAGTAAGGACAGCTATGAAGAGGATGAAGAATGTAAAGGCTGCTGGTCTAGATTACATACCTGTGGAAGCATGGAGGTGTTCAGGTGAAATGGCAGTGGAGCTTTTAACTAGATTCTTTAATGAAATCTTGGAAAGTGAGAGGATGCCTGAGGAATGGAGAAAAAGTGTTTTGGTACCAATTTTTAAGAATAAGGGTGATGTGCAGAGCTGTAGTAACTACATAGGGATTAAATTGATCAGTCACAGCATGAATATATGGGAAAGAGTAGTGGAAGCTAGGTTAAGAAGGGAGGTGATGATTAGTGAGCAGCAGTATGGTTTCATGCCAGGAAAGAGCACTACAGATGCGATGTTTGCTCTGAGAGTGTTGATGGAGAAGTACAGAGAAGGTCATAAGGAGTTGCATTGTGTCTTTGTGGACTTAAAGAAAGCATATGACAGGGTGCCTAGAGAGGAGTTGTGGTATTGTATGAGGAAGTCGGGAGTGTCAGAGAAGTATGTAAGAGTGGTACAGGATATGTACGAGGGTAGTGTGACAGTGGTCAGGTCTGCGTTGGGGTGAAGGATGCATTTAAGGTGGAGGTGGGATTACATCAAGGATCAGCTCTGAGCTCTTTCTTATTTGCAATGGTGATGGACAGGTTGGCAGACGAGATCAGACAGGAGTCCCCGTGGACTATGATGTTTGCAGACGACATTGTGATCTGTAGTGAGAGTAGGGAACAGGTGGAGGAGACCCTGGAGAAGTGGAGATATGCTCTAGAGAGAAGACGAATAAAGGTCAGTAGGACTAAGACAGAATATATGTGTGTGAATGAGAGGGAGGATAGAGGAATGGTGAGGATGCAGGAGGTAGAGATGGCGAAGGTGGATGACTTTAAATACTTGGGATCAACAATGGTGAGTGTGGAAGAGAGGTGAAGAAAAGAGTACAGGCAGGATGGAGTGGGTGGAGAAAAGTGTCAGGAGTGATTTGTGACAGACGAGTACCAGTAAGAGTGAAAGGGTATATTGAGAAAAAGATGCTAAGGGTGAAGCTGCCAGGTAACAGGAAAAGAGGAAGGCCTAAAATACGGTTTATGGATGTGGTGAGAGAGGACATGCAAGTGGTTGGTGTGACAGAGCAAGATGCAGAGGACAGGAAGAAATGGAAACAGATGATTCACTGGGGCGACCCCTAACGGGAGCAGCCGAAAGAAGAAGATCATCAGCAATATTTAGGTAATTAACCTTAAATATATTAGTAACCACAGCAGACACCCAAAACAAAGCATTTCCCAAAAATTTGAACAAACATTTTTAAAACCCTTCATGACCCCTCATGGAGTCTAATACTCCTAATTTGAATAGTAGAACTATTCGAACATTCCCACTCATCAACAAAAGTAAGTCTAATTCCACTCTGCTACTTTTAGAACAAAATTTTCATTACAAAAAAGAAAAGAAAAACAAGAATTAAAGGACCCCACATATATAAAAACTCTATAACTTTTCATCTATTTGTAAATTAAATAGTGCATATATCATTCGTTTAACAGCTTAATACAGATGTATTAAAAAATCATTTATAAGTTCTGGGTCACAAAAAACATTTCCCCTATTACTCAGTATGAGTTATCATGGACACATACAATAAATTCACATGTACTCATTTATATTCCATTCCTAATGGTATAACTCAAAATATTACTGTGTCACAATCTTCACAACTGAAATCAAACACAGTACAGAATAAGATAAGTCAATTTGTTAAACTATTTCTTTTTCTTCTCAGGTATTTATAATAATCAAGTTTGATATTAACTATAATTTACAAACTGCATCACATATCAGTACTAAGAGAGACTTAAACAGTAATCAAGTGACAGACAGTACACACAGAACCCAATTTGGGGTCTTAAAAAAGATATATTTTCAAAAATGACATGTTGCCATTGTTACTTAAATTTTAATAAACTTACTTGTACTGAAAGAAAGTTACACCTTTTTTTTCCCTTTTAGAATTCAGCCGAATTGTCACAGTCTGGTGTAAAACATGGTACCTGCCCATTACAAAGAGACTGACATCTGAGACCTAGCAACAAATCAAAACACACAACTGGTAATAGGCTTAAATCGTGACCACAGTGGGAAGGTTAGCCAAAATCAAAAAGATTCTGAGAAAATATCAAATATCTGCTTCAGCCTAAAAAGCCAAGCTCTCACTAATCATCACTCACATCTTTCAAGAAAAAAGTACTGAGCTTTCTCACACTTCCACGCCCTCCTTGCTAACAAACTTTAAAAACAAAGTAAAAAAGCAAGAATTAAGCCATCATAACTCTAACATCCACAACATCTCCAAATCAAGATCACAAATGAACACCTTATTTAAACAAAGAAAAGACGTACATAAAAAAAGAAGCATAAAAGAACACTGCACCCCCTCACCACATTACAGTCTACTACCGAAAACACACAGACACTAAATAAACATTGAAGATTAACTATCAACCATACCACTAGCTGGTCATTCTTTATCTTCACTAGCAGTACAAACAATCTTCCTTTTATTTTTTGAAATATCATGGGCCGGATTTACGAAGGCTTGCACGGAGTCTAAGAGTAGTGTAAGACGGCAGACAGCCAATATGTCTGCCGAGCGATCCAGCAATAGCCGGAAGGGGCATGCATTAGAGCTTCTAAAGCTACTCTTGCACCGACAGTGTTATGGTATGCAAATTACCTCATTTGCTGCTGAAAGCTATGCAAATGAGGTAAATTTGCAATCCAGGAAACACTAACCTGTCCATGGAAGAGTAGTGTTATTTGCAGAAATGTACTCCGTTGGTAATGGAGTACCGTTCTGCAAATAGCTAAACGGAGCTATGACAGCTCCAAATAAAGGATGCATCTAGTTGAGGAAGCATGCCAATGGCCAAATATAAGGCCACTGGCATTTGCAAATGTAAATCCTTAAAATACATTTTTTTTCCCCCCAGATTGCCGATGTTTAAGCGTAGCGCAGCACCGCGCAAACGTGCTGCGCTTTAAATAAAATGAAAACAATTGAAAAATAGCCAAAAATGGGCATTTTCACTAAAAAGCTTGTTCTGCCATGCATGTGAATGGCAGGCTGAAAACATGGCCACTGAGTAGTGGTTGCTAAGGGGGGGAAGCTCAGTGTGAGAGATGTAACCAAGCATTAGTAGGCAATGCTATGCAAATGAGGATAAGGATAGTGAATCCCAATTTTCCCCGGCATGTGAGCCATGTCCCTAGAGTGTAAGTGTAGGAGTAGAGGAGTAGTAGAGTAGAAGATAGGTGACATCATGAGGGGGTATGTCTGAAAGACTGTAAGCTTATTGGAGAACAGTGGCTTGTGTTTACCCTGAGTTGCTCAGGATTGCAAGAGGCATATATACAGTTGTCCTAGCTGAAAACAAGAAACCAAAGGCATACGCCGTGGATATATCTGAAATTTCTTGCAAACGGGCACAAAGCGTGTGCGCCCATATGCGCTTGTTTGCGCAGTGCTGCCTCTTGTGGAAACAGAAAGGGAAAAGGAAGGAAAAGTAGGAAGTTAACCAAGGAGAACTAGCAGAGCTGCCACGTGAACTATATCAGAATCAGACAATTACACAGGCAGTAGACTAGCCCAGCCCAGCACAGCACTTTAAACTCTGCAAACAGCAGTCTACCCTGTTTTTTCCCAAGAACTCTGCAACACTGCAGTATACAAAGAGTGAAAACTTAAAAAGCTTAAGTCAGACAAAATGTTAAGGGCTGCTATTGCTATCATAAACCAACATGTGCAAGATGCTGAGGGTGGTGATGTGAATGCTGCTGAGCAACCCACAGTGAAGAGATGGAGAAGAGTGTACAGACCCAGGGTAATCTACCAGGGGCTACATGAGCTAGAGATAGTGGAGCGCTATAGAGTGGACAGAGACCTCCTGCAGCAAATTGTTGAGCTGTGTCGGCCACGCCTCACACACAGAACCAACAGAGGGGAACCCATCTCAGTGAATACCAAGGTATGTGTTGGCCTACGAATACTAGCTATAGGTACCTTCTTTATGAGTTTTAATTGTTTTAAATTAGATATGCATAAATATGAATATACTATGCATTTTTATTTATATGCATTTTTTATATATATGCATTTTAAATGAGATTATTTAACCGTTTTAAAATCAGATATGCATAAATATGAACATACTTTACATTTTTGTATATATATTTTATATTCACATGCGTATTTTACAATATTCTTGTCATATATGCCTTTAAATTTTCAAAAGTTGTATGATGTCACTAATTGGAAAAAAATTTTTGACTGAGAGTGATATAAAACAAGCAGTTGAACAGTTAATTCTTTGTCTGATGAAGCAACGGTTAAAGCGCTCACCTCTCCTTTTTACTTTGTTTAAATAAAGACGTTATTGTGTGGTACCCGGTATAGTGTTTTCTCTCATACCTTCCAGAGACCAACTGGTGATATGATGGGGGTTTCACAGGCATCAGCATCCAGGGTACTGCACCAGTTCCTGGATGCCATGTCAGCACATGTCGGTGAGCATGTATATTTCCCCAATTCCAGTGAGGCATTGGCCAGCAATATGCGTCTCTTCCACCAAATAGCAGAATACCCTGAGGTAGTGGGTGCAATAGACTGCACGCACATACACATCAAAACACCACCCAGTGAGCGCGGTAGGGTCTACATCAACAGCAAGGGCTTCCACTCCATCAACTGCCAGGTCGTGTGCGATGCCCAGGGCATAATAATGAATGTGTGTGCTGGTTGCCCTGGAAGCTATCACGATTCCCACATCTGGCATCTGACGCAGCTGTACCAGAGATTTGCCAAAGGGGACATCCCTGACGGTCACTCTAGTGGGGGATGCCGGATACACACCCGAACAAGAACTCCATAATGAGGCACATGCACAAACAAGAAACATTATTGAGCATGTGTTTGGGATGCTCAAGTCATGGTTCCGGTGCCTGGACACATCTGGTGGAGCCTTGCAGTACTCACCAACTACATGTACCCAAATTGTCATGGTATGTGCCATGCTACACAATATGATCCTGCGAAAACAGCTGCAGCAGGAACAGCATGGGGCAGGGCCAAACAGCCCCCCACCATTGCCAAGGCCTGCACAGGCACAGCATGACTCGGAGGAGGAACAACCTGAGCCTGCCCCAGTAGGCAGAAGGAAGCGTGCCCAGTATGCCTTGGCAAAGAGGCAATGCATAGCACATACACTGACTCAGTAGGAACCCTGGAAATGACACCTCTCTCTGACTCGCACATACAATAAAAGGGATGCCTAACTTGACACTACCTGTTTTCAAACATGTATAGGGAGTGTACTATGTGCATCTGACATAGGCAGCCCTGCAGCACCACCTGAGGCATGATTGCCCTATTTTAAGCAATATAAAGCAGTGCTAAGCACATTTTACCACTATTTAGCATATTTAAACACAATTGCGCAGAGCTGTGCATCGCGCAAACTAGCACAACATCGGGCAATGTTGGGCAAAGTCAGGCAAAGTCGAGCAAAGTCGGGTAAACATGCTCACACCTGCTTTACTGTTCCTTAATCAGTCAGGTCTGCCCAACAGGAAAATAAAACGCAGTGACAGGGCTTGAACTCAGGATACTGTGCACTACAGTCACAGTACTGAACCACTAAGCCATGACAGCATTTCACTGGCACAGACACAGCAGGACAATTGTAGACTAACGCAAACACAAACAAATGCTGTATCATGCCCTCTGAAGAGGCATATGAGTAACTTCTCCCCAGGCCTATGCAGACAGATAACAGCAGGTCAGGCAGTGTGATGTGGTTGGGTAGGCTATGAATTCACAAACTAATATATGTGAAACTGGAAGCTAAGATCTGTAGTACAGTAGTATGCCTCAAGCCAGTACGATAGGCAACAGTACAGACTGAAATGGAGGACCTGACATAGCAGTGCAGGCCTAGCAAATGTGTATAAGTGTCAGGTGAACCCCTCATCCTATGTACACCCACAGTAACAATCAGGTGTGCCCCTGGGTAGAAATCTACAAATAATAGCTGTTCCCCCCATATGTAGAAATGTTGATAAGTCTATGCAAAGTGACTCATGGAAGCCCTGCAGGCACAGCGTGCTTCCTGTCGATGTACAACACAAAGGTGAGCCCTGAAGTAAAAAACAACTTGATTTTTCACACATGTATAGTATATATGTCCATACTGGGCATGCTCACACACTTCAACAAATTTAGCAAATTTCAGTCAGCAACATACTGAAAGGTCATACTGGGCATAATCACACACTTAAATAAACAAAGCAAATATCAGTCAACAACATACTGAAAGGTCATACTGGGCATGCTCACACACTTAGGCCATGTCTGAGTACAGCAATGGGCCACACATATTTGGCAGTTACAGTTCTTACCCCAGAAACTTGTCACTATTCACCAATCCTGCCTTGTGCACACAGTTATATGAAAACAGACCCATATAATATATTGGACTCCTGTCATAATCAAACTATGTACTACAAGTACTTAAGTTGTTCAAAGAAAGTGAAAATTCAAAAAAGATCAATAAATCTCTGATCAGTATCATCAATAAACAATGAGCACTCCTAACATTATCCAATCCATGTTCTGGGAAAAATATTGTCAAAGAGTCCATAGAGAACCATGAAGCTTTTTTTCGCTATGTCATAAATATCAATGTAAACTCATATATGTTCTGAGTCAGTGCAAACTGTAAATGAATACATGTACATGACTGACATTGCCAACATCTTGTCAGACAGGTTCAAACATATTTACTCCCCTCTCACTGACAAAAGGGTCCATTATCATATCTGGAGATTGTGAAAACCCAGAAATCACATATACAATGGTTAAACAGCTCTTTCTAAACCTAAAAACATGGTGTCTATGGGATGACATGGTTTCCCTAGCTGTGTCATATGTGAACACCAAAACAAACAGACCCTGCACCTGAACAGTCTGTTGAGACTCACCCTCTGTACAGGATATGAAACTGTTGAATGGGTTACAGCAGCGTTTGGCACAGACCATGCAAACTATTGTCTTATAAGCCTATTAAGCCTGATATGCAAGGCCATGGAGTCCATCATGATCAAACAGAGCTATTGGGAGCCTACAAACACCCAACCCTACCCATTTTGGTTTGGTCAGGGACAGATCATGGTTCCCAAACCTGCTAGACTGTTTTCAAGGCAGTCACTCAGGACATACATCAGTGAAATGAGCTAGACACGTCCCACATAGACCTTCAAAAGCCCTTTTCCAACATCCCAGACACGTCGTATCCACAAAATCAACAACCTGAGCATAAATATGTATGTCATCTCATGGATTGCCAACCGGGGCACAGATAGATCCCACAAGGTAAGAATTGTGGTCTCCTGTTAAAGCTGGTAACAACTGCTGTCCCCCATGGCTCAGTACTGGGACCCCTCCTATCTGGTGTATACTTTTCAGAAATACAGTCAAACACACGAGGGCTATGACACACGAGGGCTATGTTTAGCAAAGTTTGTGGATGACTGCAAAAAAGTTGTCATAATCAATGTTTGGGACAACAGAGACATCCTTAAAAAGGGTCTCAGTCAGACAGATGTGGTGTCAAAATTATGGCCTCGAGCTACAGTCATACAAATACCACATAGGTGCCAACACCCTAAATATGGAGGTGATAATAAGGGATCTATGGACACGTGGATAGTCATCTCTACTTCCAGAAACACATTCACAAAGTGGTTAGAAAATCATGCTATGTGTTCCCACAAACTGCCAAGGTCTTTGCATGTAGGTCAAAGGAGGTTCCCTCTACTCATCAGTCATCAGACCCGTCAGAGAGTACCACAACACACTTGCAATGAATCTGACTAGGCACATCCAGCAGCTGGAAAGACCACGCAAGTACCTCAACAAGAGGATTACTGGCCTCAAACAGTTGCCCCATGCAACAAGACTGAATTTAACTCAATCTGTACTCTGTTGCATACTGTCTACTCAGGAGATCTCTGCCCAACAGACAGGTCCATGCCCAATGCAGAAATGATGTACATGCACTATCTGAAGTAAACCCAAACTCACTGTACCACATGCTCTAGGGATATCATCATCACAGCATTAAATAGAACATGTTGGAGGGATACATTACTAACTCACAGACTTCCCTTGCTTTGGAATAGGCTCCCAACCCACACTAAGCCGAGACCCTCACTGACACTCTTCCAAAGGAGCCTTGATGAGTGTACGTGAAACTGAACTGTCACACCATGGATCACTTCATCAACTCTACTACACAGAGGCCTAGGGAACTAACTCATGGGTGGTGATAGCTGCACACTCTGGCCATACTAATATATGCCTTCAGGCAGACAGCCTGTTACCTACCTATATATATATATATATAGGGGGGACACAGTGTAATAAGCCAAAGATGGATGGGCAGAGATGTGTGTAACAGGGTGACCATGACAGGGAGCCATCCAGGACTGTCCCACCCAGCACACATCCCAATGGCACGAAAGACATGAGGTGCACATCTCTCCCACTGTACATAACAGCCATCAGTATCTGTAAGCATTACAGTGTATGTGGTCCATGTGCCTGCTGTACAAAATGACTGTACAATGAAGTACACATCTACTATCTGTAGACATGTACCTGTCACATAGGTTCATAAGTATGTAGTAGACTATCTCCAGGAAGGCATATATCAGCCTACGCAAGTTGTGCAGCTTTCACCACCCCACTGGGTAGTTTCCCAAGGCCTAGTTCTAATAGTTAGTACCCTAAGCCCCTTTCTAGTGGGGATGCTGATGTGATGCCTGGCATGAATTGCCTGTTTCCCATCCACTCATCAAGGTTCCAGTTGAAGAGTGTCAGTGTGGGGTTCTGTCTGATGTACATTGGGACTCTGTTCCACAGTAAGGCAAGTGTCTGGGATGGTACTCTATCCCACCAGCATGTTGTATTTATCGTTGTGATGAGGTTTATATTTCTGGAATGTGTAGGGCGACTCAATGCTGTTATCTGCAGATGGAGCATGTTCAACAGTTATGTGTTGGACATGGCTCTGTATGTTAGGCAGAGTGTGCTTCTGAGTAGGAGGTAAGCAACGAAGAACAGATTTAGTTTTACCAGTTGTGTTGCATAACACAACTGTTTTAGGTCAGTAATCCTCTTGGTGAGGTACCTATGTGGTCTCTACAGCTGCTGGATATGCTAAGTCGAGTACATCCAAAATGGTGCACTGTACTCAATGATGGGTCTGATGACGTAAGAGTAGAGTGCCAACACTACCTCTTTGTATCCTGATGCAAACCCTTTGTTGATTAGGTGGGCCACATAGGATCTCCCAATCACTTTGGCAACATGGTTGTCAAAGGAAAGATGACTATCTACTTGTGTCCCCAGATCCCTTATCACCTTGCAATTTTTAAGGGGGTAACACCTATGTGGTAGTTTGTGGGTATTTTGTTTTCAACAAAGAGGATCATTATGCATTCCTCCACAGTGAGCTTAAGGCCATGATTCTGACACCACACATCTGTCTCATAGAGTCCCTTCTGGAGAATATGTCTGTCTTCCGGGGAATCTATTATGGCAAACACCTTACAGTTCCCAGCAAGCTTAGTCAACCACAACCCTCTTGTGTTGACATGTACATTTGAGAAGTCTATACCAAACAGGAGGTACCCCAGGACTGAACCCTGGGGGACACCAGTCATTACCGGTGTAGAGTCTGACATGTAGCCAGCAACTCTCAATGTGTGGGATCTATCTGTGAGCCAGTTTGCAATACATCTTGTGATGTATGGATTCATGGCCAGGTTGGGGAGTTCATCATGATACCTGACGGGGAATGGTGTCAAAGGCCTTAGCGAGGTATAGGTAGGCTGTGTTGAGCTCATTTCAATCATCTGTAGCCTGGGTAACTGTCAAAGAAATCCTCCCAGTTCAGGAGGCGTGGTCTGCATCTGACTAAGCCAAACTGGGTGTGCTCAACTGTGTGAAGGTTCCCAATCTCTGTATTGTTGACTTCCATTATGATTGGCTCCATTGCCTTGCAGAACACACTTGTCAGGCTCATAGAGCATGAATTCCAAGGGGTTTTTGTGGCCCCACCCCTGTGGAGTGTGAAGAACATTGCTGTGCAACATTCTATGGGTATATATCCTGTAGAGAGCATGTAGAGAGAGGTGTAGGTATCCTTGATACTTGATCCTCACCCTATGTGCTATGATTCAGGTTCTGATGCTGGAAGGTAAGGAATGAGTAGTATCCTGGTAGTGCTGGTGTGCTGTCTGGAGCCTTGAACTAGGTTTCTGTTACTGCACAGATATCAATATTCTCCATAATGAGAAGTGCCTTGAGAGTGTGCATCTGCAGGCTGAGACATCTGGCAATGAGTAGCATTTAGCTCACTTTGTGGTTTTTTGAGTTGGTTACGGGGTTTGGTTTGTCCTGCGTGACTGGTGTTCCACACCTGAAGTCAGCACCTCATTGGTCCCATCTGACAATAAGCTAATTACCCTACACATCCACATTCTGGACCCACACCCCCATTAAGGAAACCATGTTAAAAAATGTCTCCAAAGCCAACTTCATGCTTCTTAAGACAGAAGTGCTAAACTGCAGGACACCCATGCAGATGGACAATACAGTTACGACTACTGAATCCTTCACAATTGTACTTTATAAGCACTTACATGACTGCATGCATTGTGCTATCCCAAACAGAACCAATAAGCTATCCTCCAAGAAAAGGAAGCCAGTCTGGTATTCCCCTCCCATAAACAAACTGCACAACAGAAGGAAGAAACTGTTGCAAAAGATGGTAAAATCCCATGAGGGGAGGAGCTCCATGGTCAACATCAGTAAGAAGCTGTGATCCCTGATAAAATCCTCCAAAGCTAGTTATGAAAACAAAATCGACACTGATTCTAAAGACAACCACAAAGCATTCTATAGCTATGTCAAGAATCTCAATGGCAACACTCAAATCTGCTCCGAGTTATAGCACAATGGCACTAAATATACAGACCCAACTGATATTGCCAACATCCTGGCAGATAGGATCAGTGCTACCTTTACCCCCCTCTCACCCATGAAAGAGCACATCTCTATAATGGAAGACTGCAAAGTTGCTGTCATCACGGCTGCACAGGTAAAAAACACTCTCCAAAGCCATGGAACACAGCATCCATGGGACTAGATAACATCCCAGGCTGTGTTCTATACAAACTACAGAACTAACAGGCACCACACCTACGTACCATGTTCAGTCATAGCCTCATCTCAAGCATTGTGCCTGCTGAATGGCGCACAGCGACGGTTATCCCACTATACAAGGGGGGAGCCACCATGGACCCCAAGAACTAGCACCCCATTAACCTGATGAGCCTGCTCTGCAAGGCCATGGAATGTATCATCATATAACTTATAAAAAAAGACATTGGTAATCTCCAAACTCTGGACCACAACCATGTTGGGTTTGTAAAAGGCAGATCATGTCTCCTAAACCTAATAGATGTCATTGAAGCATTCACCAGAACCGTAGACAAGGGTAAGGTGGTTCACACAGCCTATGTAGATCTTGCCACGGCTTTCAACACCATCCCCCACTCTGGAATTATAGATAAACCCACTAAACTAGGTATAAAATGCTATGTCACAAGATGGGTTGCCAACTGGCTCACTGACAGAACACACACTGTGAAAGTAGCAGACTCCAAGTACGACTTTGGACCAGTGACAAGTGCAGTACCACAGGGTTCAGTCCTGGGTCCTGTCCTGTTTGGTATTTACTTCCCTGAAGTAAACTTTAACATGGAAGGTCTGTGGCTAATGAAGTTTCCAGATGACTGCAAACTAGGAGCCATAACTGAAACTACTAAAGATGTGGACATCCTACAAAAGGGCCTCACTGAGACAGATGCCTGGTGTCAAAGCCATGGCCTCAAGCTCAGTGCCAAAAAGTGCATTGTCATCCCCTCTGGTAAAAACTCTGTAGCCATGAACTACAACATAGGCGGTAGTATACTTCACACTGAAAGTGTGATAAGAGACCTTGGGTCACAGGTAGACAGTGGAGACACCTGTGATAATCACATCCTCACAGTAGTCAGGAAATCCTTCTATGTGGCACACCTCATCACAAAAGGTGTCTCATGCAGAATAGAAGAGGACATTGTTCCCCTCTACTCATCATTCACTAGATCCATAATAGAGTACAACACCCCTTTTGCTATGTACCTCACAAGACATCTATAACAACTGGAAAGTCTGCAGAAATACCTCACAAAGAGCATTAGCGGCCTGAAACACATGCCATACACAGACCGTCTCAAAATGCTCCAGCTGTACTCTCTCGCATATTGCCTACTCAGAGGTGATCTCTGCCTTAACATACAAAGCTATGTCAAACACAGAGCTGTTGGACATGCTCCACGTAAAACACTAAAAATCCCTCTGATCTTTGGCCCCAAAACCCAGAGTGAAATACAAAAAGAAAGGGTGTACCCATTTATCTTATGGATACCCACACCTTCAGGTTAGTGGCACAGCATGAGACCTTGGAGACCATGCAAGTGCAACTAACATTGGGGAAAGCTGCTTATCAGATTATAGCCGGCTACAGATCACCTACCTTGTCTCAGGAACCTCATTCAGTATTCCTGAGAACAGTGGAAAATATAAAGGTCCTACCAAACACCATTATATGAGGAGATTACAACTACCCAAACACTGACTGGGAGAATTACTTGTGTACAACGTCCTTTGCCCAATGCTTCCTAGAGTTTAAAAACTCAAACGCCCTGGAACAGCTGGTCACCATGCCCACTAGAAGTGACAACATACTGGACCTGATCATCACCAACATGGGGTAACAGTGTTCCACAACAGAGATAAACCCCTCGCTGGTAATATCAGATCATAAAATAATCACACTGGACATCCACACACCCCCCCCCAGTCAAGGAAACCACTGTAAAGAAATTTTCAAAGGCAAACTGCACACTTCTCAAGACCAAAGTGGAAAGGTCCAAAGCCCCCTTGCTATAGGATAATGCTATACAATCTGCAGAATTATTTACAAGGGCATTCTATGAGCATCTACAGGGATGCATGGATCGAGACATCCCAAATAAAACCAAGACGCACTCCTCCAAATATAAGAAACTAATCTGGTGGTCGTTGCCCATAAATAAGCTAGACAACAGAAGGAGGAAATGAACACATGAGAGAGCAAACTTCACAAAAGGAAAGGCATCACTGATCATTATTAGGAAGAAACAATGATCGCTCATAAAATAATCCAAGGCCAGTTTCTAAAGACAAATTGCCAAGGAATGTAAGAATAACAACCACAAAGACTTCGTTAGCTATACCAAACATTTAGGTGGCAACTCTCAAATATGCTTTCAGCTACTGCAAAATGGCAAAAAAATAACACTGAACCAACTGACATTGCCCACATCCTGGCGGACAAGTTCAGTGCAAACCCCCCCCCCCATCACCCACAAAAGGGCCTGTGTCCATCCCAGAAGAATGCAGAGCCCCAGACTTCATGGACATGCAGGTAAAAACAGCCCTCTCCAAAGCTAAGAACACAGCATCAATGGGACTGGATGGTGTCCCAGGCTGCGTCTTACACCAGCCCCAAAAGGAACTACACCCTCACCTACATTCACTGTCCAGACTCAACCTTACCACAGGCTATGTACCCAAAGAATGGCATACAGCAACAGTCATCCAGCTCCACAAAGGTGGTGCCACAACAGAACCTGGAAACTATTGCCCTATAGGCCTCCTCAGCCTGGTCTGCAAAGCTATGGAGCAAATTATCATGGAACCCATAAACAGAGACATTGGGAACCTCCAGACACTGGACTCTACCCAACTTGGCTTTGTTAAAGGCAGATCCTGCCTCATAAACCTAGTTGACTTCTTTGAAACAGTTACCAAGGACACAGATGGAGGTGAAAGTCATCCACACAGCCCACCTGGACCTCACTAATGCCTTTGACACCATTCCCCACTCTGGCATCATGGACAAGCTTACTAGCTTGAACATTAACAGCTATGTCACAGGATGGGTGGCCAACTGGCTCACAGATCAAACACACATGTTCAGAGTTGCGGGTGCCATGTCCAACTCTAAACCAATCACAAATGGCATCCCACAGGTCTTGGTCCTGGGATCCCACCTGTTCAGTAGATACTGCTCAGAGGTACAGGCAAGCATGGGAGGAGTATGGCTGAACAAGTTTGCAGATGACTGCTAACTGTGGTCCATAATCGACTCTACGGCTGACACAGACATCCTCCAGGAGGGTCTTACAGAGACAGATACCTGGTGTCAAAACAATGCCCTCAAGCAGAATGCCAAAAAATGCATAGTCATCCCCTTTGGATAAAACAAAGTGCACACAAATTACCACATAGGTGGTAATCCAGTATGTACGGAGAATGTAATTATGGCCCTGGGAACCCAGGTAGATAGTAAACTCTCCTTTGATGATCACATTGCCGAATAGTTTAGAAATTCCTTCTGTGTAGCTCACCTAATGTCACCTAATGTAACCCACTTTGTCTAGTCTGATGATGTCACCATCCTACAAATATATCCACGAACTGTAAAAACTGGTAAACCACGACAAGGCTCCTCAGTAGTTCACTCGAATAGAATTTATTCACAATACACCAAAAAACACAAACGAAACTAACAGAAACGAAAAGAAAATATGTAGAAATAAGTACTTAGCGCTTTCACCCTGAAAAACATTAGGGCATCTTCAGAGTACTGAATAAATTGTCCATTCAACCACAGTTAAATACATTTGTCTTAAATTACACAATGCCTGTCATTGGTTAATTGATTAATTGTTTAAAATTCATTTGTACCTTGTTATTAATAAATATAGTACAATAGATTAGAATTAGATAAAACACAATGTAATAAATACTATAAATATTATAAATATTATAAATATTGTAAATATTCTAAAATACTAGATATATTTTAATACATAAACCTATAAAAACCTATATAAACTTAAAATATTGTCAAACATTGCTGGATGTTTTAGTTAAATAATAATACTAGGTAAAAACAAGTCAATACTGTAAACCCACTATTTTATGATATTCCTCACCTTAAAAATAAAATTAAAATAAACATTTATGAACTGTATTGTGCTAAAAAGGCACTAGTATATCAAATACAATGTGATCTTTGTTTTAAAATACTTGAAATAGAAATATGTCCATTAATACCCGGTAAAAAACTGGCATTAAGTCTTAGCTGCCACAAACATTCTTTAGCTTCTAACAAATTGTCGTAATCCCCTCCTTTCTCCCAATAATTGGGAATTCTATCAATTACAAAGAATATAAATCTCTTAAAATTCTCACATTTACTGCTGTGTACATATAGGGCATTCACCATCTTTTTATTTCTGATGTCCCTATTATGTTCGAGAATACGTTCCCTCAATTTCCTGGTGGTTTTCCCTACATAGTATGCTGGACAAGAAACACATGTAGCCAAGTAAACCACCATTTTGGTATTGCAATTACAGTGTCCTGGGCATTTTAAAGATCTCCCATATCCTTGCACCATAGTGTATGGTCCATCATTAACAAATTTACAACATTTACAAAAACCGCACTTACTCATTTTTGACATGGTATATCTACAGCTCCTGTTGTTATTTTCCATAATTTCTTTTAGATTGGTGCCCTGACTATACGTAACCTTTGGAAAATGCCCTATTGTTTCATTATATTCTATTCTGTTAGAAAAAAACACTGAACCAAGTATCATTTAATATTTTGACTATAGTGTCAGAATTATCATTAAATGGTAAAATAAAAGCATCTTTTTTGTTAATATTTGTCTTCTCTGTAGACATAGTGTTTAGACCATCCTTTATTATTGGTTTATATACAGTGTTTCTTTTCATCATAACTTCATAATTTACTTGATTTACTAAATTTAATGGATAACCCCTATCTAAAAACATATCACATATTACTTTTAGTTCATAAATAAAATTGGTATCTTCACTAATAATATGTGATAGTCTAACCATCTGACCCTTTACAAGATTCTTTTTTTGAAAATATGAATGGCAGCTATCATAATGAAGGTAGGAATTTGAATATGTTTTTTTCCGAAAAATATTAGATTCAACCATATGCTTGTTAAAATACATAGTGATATCCAAATATTCACACTTCTCTTCATGTATTTTGGTTGTAAAATTCAAAAAAGTCAAAGATGAATCTAGGTAGCATACAAATTTACTTAGCTTATCTTTGTCACCCTTCCAAAAAATTTAAATATCATCAAGGTATCTGACATAAAATGATATTTTTGTCCAGAACCTGAATGAAAAAATACTTTCAATCTCCCACTGGGCTAACACTAAATTTGCGTAAATGGGAGCACATCTAGCCCCCACTGCTACCCCTGTACGCTGTCTATAATATTCACCTTCCATGTACATAAAATTGTTGTGCAGGACCATTTCCATCATTTCTACTAATAACTTACACTTGACCGTGTGCAGTCCACTGTACCTATCTAAAATTGTCTCAAACATTTCCAGACCCAGCTTGTGTGGTATAACGGAAAATAGATTTATCACGTCTATGGTAACCATAGTGATGTCATCAAAATGGTTATTCATGTTGTATATTCTTAGTTTATCCAGGCAATGCCAAGAATCCTTAATAATGTGAGGGAATTGATTGAGAATATCTTTACAATAATAGTCGATATACCTAGCTACAGCTTCTAATTTTGAGCCTTTGGCTGAAACAATCGGCCTAAAAGGTGAATTGTTCACACATTTGTGTGTTTTTGGAATACCAAAAATTGATGGAGCAACAGGATGCTCCACAATAAAATATTCATATTCTTGTTTGTCTATCATTCCTTCTATCAGGTATTCATACAGTAACCAATCTATCTTTGTATAGGCCCTATTCATCTCAAGTTTAGATACTTTTTCATAGGTAACGTCATCTTCTATCATATTGGTCATTTTGTTTATATAATCTGTTTTAGTCATAATTACCACCCCACCACCTTTATCAGGCTTCATAACTCTATATTTGTCCTTGGTGGTTAGTTCTTTTAAACAGAATCTTTCTGTGCTAGTAAGATTGTCTTCTCTAATCAAAGATGTTTTAACCACTCTTCGCAGTTGTGATTCACATAGTGTCTCAAATAAATACATAATAGGATTCTGCGGTGGTATAAACGTACTGGATCTTTTTAAAGTCACCCTTTCTATATCAGGTTCTATATCTTTTTTCTGGTTTGCAAAAAACATTTTTAAATTTAACAATCTCGTATATATTTTTAAATTAATAAGTAATCTACCTATGTGGTATTCTGGGGTATACTATGTTTTGTAAGAGTGGGTGACTATGCTTTATATGGCTTATAGCTTTACAGTATGGGTTTGACACCAAGTATC
This sequence comes from Protopterus annectens, assembly GCF_019279795.1. Classification (NCBI taxonomy): domain Eukaryota; kingdom Metazoa; phylum Chordata; order Ceratodontiformes; family Protopteridae; genus Protopterus; species Protopterus annectens. Next base: position 695,895,281 of record NC_056729.1, on the reverse strand, counting down.
TGTCTGTATGATACCCTTTTGGAAGATGTCTGTGTCATCTGGAGAATGCATTATAGCCCACAGTATGCATTGCCAAAAGTGGCCAGACATATCCCTACTGTGTTTCCTTGTACCTAAGAAAGCTATATGCCAAACAGGAGTGGTCCCAGGACTGAGTGCAGGTGAATACCACTGGTTACTGGCATAGAATAGTACTTGAAGGCTGCAAATGTTACTGTGTGTCCTACATGTGCGTGTCAGTTGTCAAGACATCATCTAACAATTATTTATGGTCAGGCTGTTGAGGTTATGTATACTACCACAATGCAAACTAATGACAGATAGAAATAGTATCACCCACAGCACAGTGTCAAACTGTGTCATACACACACATGTACTCAAGTTCCAAAATGTGTGTAGTACAATGCATACTGGCCACCAATAGAAACTATGGAGTGTTAACACTGTCTAATACACGGCATGTCACCCTGCCCATGTGTCCAATATGCACGTACATGCAGACAGTGCACCTCAACCATGTTCACAAATGTACACCTGCAAATCTGTGCTGCACACATCCCACACTTACTGTCCACTCTCTAACACATACTGCCAAAACTACACAGCCAGGTGGCACATGGGCAGATAATACACAATTGGAATAAACACTGGTGTAAACAATGCTACATGGATAATTATAGCTTTAATGCATCATGCCTGCTCAGCTACACCTTCAAGGATATCATTACACTTTACTGCTGACAACATGCTAACATTGCTATTCTGTTATAAAGTCACCCTGTGCATCAGCACCATGTTAGCCTGTTCCTGCATCAATGTTACAGATGCCAGGAGGTGGTACAGGTTTCATCATATGCACAGGGTGTGTTGTTGGTTTGCCAGAGGCCTACATTGAGCCATACAATCGACATGTGTGTGTGTGTGTGTGTGTGTGTGTGTGTGTGAGGGCCAAGAGTAATGTTATGGGCCAATGTGGATGTAATGTGTGCGGGTATGTGTTTGCCCTAGGTGTCTGGTTTATGTGTGTGTGTCTGCATGCACACAGTTCCACCATGTGGCTGCCATATACGGGGATTTGTGGGACAGCTACCGACTGTACCTGGCAGGCTTTACAGATCACCGTCTCTGGCCATGGATATAGGACCTGTGCCTGGCAGGGGTGCTACAGACAGTATCAGGTACTAATCCAGACTGGGTACTATCCTCAGATGTTGACATATGTATACTGGATCCAGGTCCCTGCTGGGACTGGCCAGAGCCACGTGCACGTGGTCTTCTAGGACGGTCTATGGACAGCCCACACCCAACATTGCTGGGGCTTGTACTGGCACTATGGGAGTGGCTATGACTTGACAGACGTCCACGGCGACTGCCAGCTGATGATGTTGCTGGTATACATCAACGTCTCAACTGTCCCGCACTGTCCTGACACATGGACATGACATTGTGGAGGACATTTAATGTCTCACCCCAAAGTCTATCAATGACCTCAGTGTAATTACGGATGGCACCTGCTACATCACAGATACTGTCATTTAAAGAGGTGTTATGAGCCCTCTGTGCCCATAGGCCCTGTCTGGTGTACCGCTCCACACGTGCCTGTGCCTCCATGACAGCCTGAAACATGCATGTGGTTGTAAGAGTTGTGGCACATCTGCCAGGGGCATGATGACCGGTATTGCTCTGATGAGAACCCCTGGACATCTGCCTATGTGGTACCGTTCCAGACATCTGGCTATGGCTGCTCTGTCCTGATGCATGTGCCATAGATACCACACTGTCCTGGCCATTGCTGACTGTACACTGTCCCTCTGCTAAGGGCATTGGTGATGATGGATGTACAGGCAGTATGACTGTGTGCATGGATGGGCTGGAGACTTGTGTACTGTCAACTGGTGACCCAACAACAGACCCTGACAAACATGCCTGTGCCTCAACACACCTATCCTCATTATCACTATTTGTGTCAGTGACATCAGGTTCCCTGCTGCATTGAACCAGCCCAATCTCAGCACCTGTGAGAGTAAAACAGGAAACACACTTTAAGACCTTACATGATGTCAGAACACATGAACACATGCACACAAATACACTCCTCACTAAAGCAGATACACACACCACCAGCAATCTCAGAACATACTCAATAGCAATTGATAGTGGGGTACAGTATCAAAAGCCAAACGGTCATATCACACATGTCAGCATGCAGGACATGTGTTGCTCAACAGCATGCAGTGCGAGTGTAGACAGTCCTTTTTACTAACAGTATACATGGCTTTGATGCATGTGTTTTGTTGTTCGGTAATTGGCCTCCCCCTGGAACGCAATGTATACATGGACACAACATTGCTGTGCAAGTATTAAAATCTCTTTAATGTACTGTGCACCATCAATCACAGGTATACATACCATGGCTGGATGTGTATCTGTGTGTCACATAGATATCCAGTTCTGATTAGTGTCTTTAGCAAATAATTGTGGACACAGTTTTAGCTCATGCATGATGTGTATACATACAAGATCAGTGGTGCATGTATAACTGATGGAATACCATTGGACCACATAGTCAATGTAATGTAGTTATGGTGAGTGTAGATCATATTGTGGACATGCCAGTGTCATCCATGACATGGCATGCTAAAACACAAATGCATATTTAAACATCACACATACCCAATGTGCGTCATATGACCTAGCCACTCAATAGCATTACAAGACATATAAGTATATGTTGTGCAAATGGTGATTGGTATGCATATTGTTTATAGGTGTATATGTTTGCACACACACAACATTGAGGTGTATAGCAATGAAAGCTATGTGTAGTACTGTGGTTACAATAACTGGATGGGGTGTAGTACCATAAGCCATCATCATGAAGCATCATGTGGTCACTCAAGGCTACATGTCCCAAATCAGCGCCTATCATGCTGTACCAGAACTGCACTACCATGGCTACATTCACCATTTCACAGTCAGTTGTTACATGGGTTTGTAAGGAGGCCAATAAGGAGCATTGGCTAACATGAATGTGTTGTGTGTTTCACTGCCCCATGATAGGCCTCTACCCCTCAGGTATATTATGTGTGCTGTGTGGATGACATTTGGGATACTGGAGTGTGACTTTACAGAGGGTTTGTGAATACTTCATGTGTAGCATGTTAACATGTTCTGTGTATGACATAGTTGTTAATGTTGTGTGCATGCGTATCGACTCTGCCTATCCAATGGTCACTACAGTGAAGCCACATTTGTTTGAGATGGTCTGTGTATTGCATGTATTTGAGGCAGCTAATCACATTACTGAGATGTGCATAGTCTCACAGCAAACATGCACAGCATGCCATATGCGTAGGTGTGTTACATGTGTACATGGCCTACACCTTAACTATGACATGCACTTTTTATTTGCAATAATAAATGTAGAACACACTCACCAGCATGTGTCCGCTGCCTTCCTGTCACACCAGAGGGACCTACATGGATATGAGACAGTTTGTCATTGTCGACAACTGTGGCATTGCTACTGTGGGTTTGCAATCTTACAGTAGTACAACAGTTTACATTCACAGGCCTACAGATTATGTTCTAAATGATCAGTATTGCACAACAACAGGCTCCACATCTTCTAACTACACAGTACACATCTCACATATGCATGATCTATCAATAGAGGTAACAGTAGTCTACAGATATGCAATGTTACCTGCACGCTCCATGTGTTCTTGCTGGGTGGCCCCAACCTCCATCAAGGTAACTGTCTGCTGTTGTTGTTGGGCAGGTGCCACCAGGCTCCGGAGCAGCTCCTCCATTCTGGTGGGGGGGTGGAGGTTAACCCCACCACCTGTTGCAAGCTGTTGTCTACGGACATCAGAAGCACGCTGCCGGACATGTCTAAGTAAATCACTGCAGTGATGGCGTACCTGCTCATATGTCCAGTTATGCATGCCTATGTCATTTACCCTCCGGACAACATCTTGCCACAGTGCAGTATGCTCATGCTTGTCTTGGCTGGTTCTTAAGAATGGTAGACTGTAGTGCTGAATCAGACAGTTGGTAATAATGTCATCTTCAGCACTACTGTAGCTGGATCACGATGGTGGGCCATGATCCCTGGAAGACAAAGAAAAAATATGCCTGAGCAAGTCATATGGCACACTTAACATTATACAGTACAGATATCACTGAACTGCCATATATAGCAACCTATGAGCTGACTGAGATTAAACACTTTCAATACCACTTATCAGTGATCACCCCACAACTGCTTGAAAGTGCCTGGCACGCTCTATATAGTAAACTATGTTCTGCACAGCAACAAAATAAAATCACTATATAAGACTACAACAGTACATGGCACACTGTATGCGACACAATGCACCACCTAGCCACAGAAGGTATTGATCAAGCGAATGCATAAAGAAATACGTCATCCATCGCAATGTCTGTAAAGTCCAGTTACAGTATTACCATTATACCACACAACTTGTTGATGGCAAACCCATGGCCAAAATATGTGCACAATTGTGGATATAGGTGGCATACTGCTGTAGTAAACTATAAATGTTGCTAGACACGCAGTTATATCTTGTAACACACATATGCCAGAGGACATGTTACAGGCATACCCACACACACATCAGACACAATTACAAGACACAAAGGTATGGCAACCCAGATAAGCTTTACGTGTGTACCATACAGTACTGTGTGTCAGTACTTACAAAACCTTAAGCCTGAGGAATGTAATCTGTGAGTTCCAAGCAATGTGAACATACACCATACTTTGCTGTTTAGGTCTACAGCTTCAAGTAGTACTACAGTCCATACAGGTTTTGGATTCAACATCAGTAACAATCAATAAGCATACATGTAGTGCTTTAGCCTCCAATGACACAACCCAGTTAACACCAAGGGACTACATCAGACTGTATGCCATAGTGCTTTATCTGCCTAGCAACAGCATACACAGCTTTTGCTGGGATCAAAGCAAGGACACATAATACCATGACAGAAACAGTTTCCCACTAAGCTATCCCACAAATACATATCTTTGACACATTTACCAACACATTGACCATCACACTCAGTCAACTTTACATAGAATCTATTGCAACAAGTAGATGTGGGCGGTTATGACTATATATGACTCTCTCTCTTTCTATACATATATATATATATATATATATATATATGGATCCCCTTCACTACACCGACACGCCACAAAGCCGACACCCAAAACACCGACACCAAAAGACCGACAACACACAATACCGACAACGCACAAAACCTAACACCATAACACCTACACCCAAAACACCGACACACAAAACGTAAACTACACATTACACACAACTATACATGCACTAACCTTAACCCAAACCTAACCCTAAGGTCCGACACAACCGCACACTTACCCTACCGACCCTAACCCTAACTCACTTAACCCACCCCTAAACCTACAGTCCGTCACTATCGCACACATACCCTACCTGCACCCTAACCCTAACTCACTTAACCCACCCTTAAACATATAGTCCATCACTATCACACACTTACCCTACCCGCACCCTAACCCTAACTCACTTAACCCGCCCCTAAAACTATAGTCCCACACTATCACACACTTACCTGTCCGCTCCCTAACACTAAATCCCTCACTCTATCGCACACTTACCGAGTTGCGCTCACACCTTGCCCATGTCGGTGTTTGATCGTCCGGGATCTCACCTTGTCGGTCATCTGAGTCGTCGGTCTTCTCGTCTCCTTCTGTAGAGTGTCGGTCTTCTAGCGTGTCGGTGTACTGAAGGAAGGGGACCCATATATATATATATACATATATATATATATATATATATATATACATATATGTATATATATATATATATATATATATATATACACACACACACATAGATATACACATCCATTAGTGTACATATATATATATATATATATATATATATATATATATATATATATATAGGCACATATACAGTCCACCTTTCATGGTGGGAATATCAATTATACAAAGGATGTGAGGTATACAATAATGTAATAATATCGCACAGTCTTGTGAGAAATACATTGAAGGTGTTCTCAGCCCAGGTAGCTTTAGCAGGGCTCACTGGCTGCAACATTGCAAACTGAACAAAACACACACAGTGTTTAACCACCACATGTCATATACCAGCACTGTATGCTGTCTTGTTTGTCACACACTAAAATCTACATACAAATATGCACATAACAACTTTCACCAACATATATATGTCCACCCTTCACAAACAGTTGCAATATGTTCCTTGCTCTATGCACATATACAGATGTTAATATACATGACACATATATATCTCTCCGTATGTGTGTGCCATACACACACAAGGTCCACAATGTTGTAAGTCCATGGACCTCACAGCTGAACTGTTGGGCCTTGCTGCAACATGAACAGGTGTCACATGTGAACACACAGTAACATTAGAGGGGGTATATATAGCTACAAATGCTAGATTAGCATACTAGCCTGGTACAGCAGTTGCCGATGCTAAGCTAAACTTTAATATGGCTATCATGCATGTGTTACTCTGTCACAACCGTGTTTATATAAATGTTTGTGCTAATCCCCCAAACAGCCATTGTCCACACTACTGTACAGAACACAGATAACATGGATCAGATGGATGTTTGACATTTAATGCTGAGATACATATTTCACAGTTATGTCCCACAGCACACAGCTTACACACTGAGCTGTCCATGGCAGTAGTTAAGTAGGACATCTGTGCATAGATACGTACTGCTGCCACATATGAATGGTTCACATTATGTAGAGTACTCTTCAAAAACATCTGCTACATGCCAGTAAATACATATGTTACATACCTTTCCTTTGTATGAGTTGGTATTATTTATTTTCCGTTTTCCTTTTGCTTTTCACTGTCTCTCTCTCTCTCTCTGTCTCTCTCTCTCTCTCAGTCTCTGCAATAGAGTGATTGAGTTTGTGGGCAGCAATTACAGCCTGCTTTTATAGGTATTTGCACAAGTGCATGTGATGGCCTAAGCACCAATTGGTGGCCACCATTTGCTAATTGCATGCAGCCTGCTGTGTGGTGATTGCAGTAATCACTGTCATAGCAACCCAATGCTATAAATTGCTGACTCAGGTAGGTGTAGCCCTTTCAGCTTTCCAAAATGGGGATCATGCTTGTTTGCTGTGGACATCGTTGTTTAAGTCTGAAGGTTGGTATAGTTCTTATATCTGAAGCCAGGGGTGTAGCCAGTGATTTGAATGTTGTATTCAGACCTGAATGTTGCTGCTTCCAGTACACACTTGTCAGTGTAGAATTGTACTCACCCCTCCAAATGCTAACACAAGATACATGGGAGTATGTACTTTCTTTTCTAATTATACAATTAACTGCCATACAAAAGTAATTATTGAGATGTATTCTTTTGGCACATGAACTGTTTGTGAACTGCTATACTGTGAATATTAATTTACTCACTTCTGAACAGTTTGTGCTTTTTTAGTGTTGACATTAGCACAGGCTGCTCAAGAAAACTGGACAAATTTCAGTACTGAGTATGCCTACCTACATCCTTGGTAGACCCTGAACACACAGGTATACTGTACATTTGGGTAGGGGTGCAGAAGTACAGAGAGCATTATGTATTATTGCATGAATTCTATCTTGCTGGACTTAAAGGGTTGCTGTGTACCTGTTAGTTTATCAAGGCAAGTAGTCTGTCTGCCTAGTTCCCAACTGTGGACCTATCCAGATGGTAGCCAGAGGTTAGCCTGTTATTCTTTGCCTTTGCACCACACCGGTCTTTTCAGCACTGGAACAAAGGCATTGTCACAGTTGGTTGCTACCAGTACATGGCTACATCCCTTGGTATTTCAGTGTTGTACTCCTTCATAAGGGTATGCTTCTGGAACTCCTTCCAAAGCTATTTGCACAGTGTGTAACAGCAGAAAAGCTGATATGCCTGTGTGTTTCTGCCTCTGCCAGGCCTTTCAAACACTCAGGGACATATCTGAACAGACTCAAGGAAAAGTAGGTAAAAGTGAGGTACACCTTTAAAATATTAGAGACATTGAGAGAACTAGAGCATATGGATTAATACACCTTTTCTGGAGTGCAAGCAGTGTATAACTCTTACTTATTGTCATTATTCATTAAGTGTAATTCCCCACCTTTCTGCCTAATGTCAGTACTTTTCAGAGGGATTCAGAGGGACACAGCTAAAATTTATTTCAAAATCAGGGACATGCCTGAAAATTAGTCACAGTTGGGAAGTATGGCCTTTGCCCTAATCAGATATGCCAGTGTTATTCCTGCTATGATACTGTGTGGGGGATGTAAAGTGCTGCTGTAACATTATTTCCTGCTAGAATGCCTGGTTCTCTTTTCATACTCATGTAATGCAATTCCACAACAACTGCTGGTAAAGATCCACAGAACAAGATTTGTGTTATGGCATTCCTATTTTTCCTTTACATTCACTTATTCTGATGCATGATATATTTATTTCAGCACCAACTTGTATGTCTACCGTGGTTTAGTGGTATTTCATGCAGTCTAGTGTGTACAAGGTCCGGGGTTCGAGACTGACAAAGGTGTTTTATTTTGCTGCTGAGCAGAACAAGGGCCCTGACATACAGAGTGACTAAGGCACTTTTAAGCAGTTGTAAGCGGGTTTGCGCGATGCTTAGCAATGCTTAGCTAAGCGCACACAGGCACACGCTCGCGCAAACCCGCTAACTACTGCTTAAAAGTGCTTACTCCCACTAATCCCCGCGCTCATTTCTTTGAAAGAAAAGAAAATGGGGAGATAGGAAAGTGGTGAAAAAGGGGTACAAAGAGGGAAAGACAGTAGGGAAAACAGCTCGGGATGTGCAGAACAGGTGTAGGGAAGGTCCATAGCTGCCCATTTCTTTAACAGCAACAGCTGTGCATATGCAATAAATTTGGAGGAAATATGAAACCTTCAACCCCTGTGAGAGGGGTGAGGACAACAAAGTATGTTGTACTGCCAATTAAATATCAGTTTATGTGTCCAGTGGACATGTGTGCAAAATGGGCAGCTATGTATGGGGCGTAATTTTTTTTGGGAGCAGATTGCCCTTTTTTTCTTTTTTTTTTCAGGTGAGAGTGGAATGTGGGATAGGGGAAGTAGGTATATTTGGGGAGGTAGGTTGGGGAAGTAAACAGACAAGACAAACAAGATGCATACAGGGGTGTAATATGACACATGTGGTGGGTGAACACCATTGACAGGGAAGGATATTTGGAAATTGCAAGCCCATGAGCCCACAGATAGCAACAGTGGAACTGAGATCCCCACCCATGGGCAGTCACCACTGCACATTCACAGCCCAGAGGGTGGCTGTGCTGGGGGCTGCGTAGGAGGGGTGGGCTCACCTGTGAGTCACGCCAATCATGCATCAAGCTGGCATAGAGGATCAGTGACAGAATGCTCGATCTCCCTACGCACCACAGCCCAAACCATTTGGAGGGTGATAGATGGCCCTCCTCTGCCCATACTTGCACGGGGGGAATGAGCCCCATCCCCTGCAGCGCTTACACCAGAAGGTGGCACAGGGCCAACGGAGGAGGAGGTCCAAGGCTGGACACCGGACCTGCTTGTGCCAGGTGCCGCCAGCTGAGGTAGGACAGGTGGGTCCGCTGCCTTCCCATACGTTCTATGTTTAGGAGGATTTAATGAAAATATGGGTTAGTAACAGTCAACAGCATTCCCAATTAGTTATAACAGCATGCAGAAGTATTCCCATTAACCCAACACACCAGAGTTCCAACAGTTGAACAGGAAGCATGACACATGCATATATAGAACAACAGTGGACATTACAAGAGCATGCAGGTTTAATTGATGGCAACAGGCTACCAATATTGTGGTATTTGAACAGGGCACATGCATCAAAATGCAGATATTTATAAACCAATAGGACATATGTCCCAACAAATGTTTTGAGATTAGACATACCCATTGAGGTGTGGAATTGCATTTTTTATGCACATACAGTAGGGTGGAAAATGATAGCTCCATTAACAACTTATATATCCTTCTAGTTTACACTACTTTCCTATTAACTGCAGTTATATGTCCCCTACATGTATTACTACACTACCCAATTGTCCTTAAATCGTGAAATGGGTTTTGCTAGATCTTTATATATATGGGCTGTATCTGACATACAAACTGTCCGGGATGCAGATGTTACTGGTACATATTTTGTGAGTTGCTCAGACACACTACTGCTGAGATGGTACACTGACAGCTCTACTTTCCTATACTTATCTAGATATGGTTAGGCAAAATTATCAGTTATATGTTAACAGCTACCTACATTTCTGCCAGCACAATGACATTTCTGGGGAACACAATACCAACCTACTCATGTGCCAGATTAACATGTACATGCTGGGCATGAACCAACAGTTGAGGACTGTAAATATGCTTAAAAGCTACTGGCACTCCCTTCATCCACTTTATATGGGCCTACCCAACTGTGTGTTAACAGCGCTTAATACAACAGTACTATTTCTATAACGCAAGAGTACAGCAACATATCAAAGAAAATGACACAGACACACTCCAGGAATTATACCTTTATTAAAGATTTAAAACACTTTTCTAGAGACTCTCTCATTCATTTTATATAACAGTACATGCAGAATAATTATTAGAGAATTATTATACCTTTATTTATTGTGTTAAAACACTTTTTTCAGGTTCTCTCATTTATTTTACATAACAGTACAAGCAGAATAATTACTAACCTGCCTAGTGGTGCAGCCTATCTGCATAGGCTTGCTGATTCGCAGCACGGACACCTGCAGCTGTGAAGTAAATGAAGTGATATTAAGACATACCTATCCATAGTATACACTAGAATAGCAATTCTTACATACTTAATCCAATGGCTACTTACTCAGTAGTGGAGCATTTTCCATCTCACGGGCCTCCTGAATCCACTGGTCCAGTTGATCCGCCTTGTGTCTCTTCAGGTCTGCATGGTGGTGTCTGACCTGCTCACCAGTCCGAGGGACACCTGTGGTACTGGTGAGTACATGAGCTAGACAGTCCCAGACTTCCGCTTTGTACTGGGTGCCCTGGTACTGGCCCCGCAGGAGTCTATCCTCATGACTATGGACAAGAGCCAAACCATTACTTTTGACTCCTCAATGCCCCAACGTTGCGCTCGAAAATGAGAGCCCTCTCCAGCATCGGCCATTGCTGCCTGCAGATGGGAGCTAGAACCAGTTATGGCAAGTATTCCCACCTATGGAGCTTAAATATGCATCATTTCCCGCACTTATTTGTGAGTGGCCAGTTTTGAAAAAACACAGCTGAAGGTACACCTGCTTAGCAATGGGTAAACTTCCATTGATATGTATGTGTGTGTTGAAAGTGCATGCTTATGAAAAGCTGTCATGACTTAGTGGTTCAGTACTGTGATTATGGTGCACAGTATCCTGGGTTCAAGGCCTGTCATTGCTTTTTATTTTACTACTGGCCAGACAAGCTAGGAGGTGTGGCTGTGTTTTACTGACTTTGCTCAACTTTTTCCGATGTTGCTCTACGTTGCTCTACATTGCCCGACGTTGCTCTATGTTGCCCTATGTTGCTCTATGTTGCCCACCATTGCCCGACGTTGTGCTGGTTAGCGCGGTGCACAGCTTCGCGCTAACATCTTCTGTTTGCGCTCGTTTGCACGATGCGCAGCTCCACACAAAGCTATTGTGCTAGTTAAAGCAGTGCTTAGCTACAAGCAATTATATTTAAATATGGTTAACACTGGTAAAGTTTGCTTAGCAGTGCTTCACATTGCTTAAAAAACATTACTTATGCATCCATCAGTATGCATAACCATTTCACTTTCTTATATTTATATATAAAATTTATTCACTACTACATAGGCCATTTCAATGCTTTTTACTAAAATTTAAATGATAAATGTCAGGAATTATTTTTATATACAGATTTCCAACAGAAAATAGGAAGGGAAGTGGTGGGACTCGAACCGGGAATGACTCCTCTTCGTGCGAAGGCTCTACCACTAGGCTATCGCTATTTTGCTTAATTTTCATATAAGTTTCTTATTATCCTCTTTGATGTCTAAACTGTAGCTAAGCAATAGGCAAACCCACGCAAATACGGGCAGCTACATCGAGAATAATAAATAAAAATAAAGTTTTACATTTTATAATTGTACAGGGGTTTAGAATGTGGGGGAGTGTAGTGTTGGGTATATACACATTTGAGTGGACTCGTTCATGTAGGTTAATATTTCCTGATTGAGAGACTTGCAGGGGAGTGGATTTTTGGACAGCTCGGCAGTCCAACACGCCCCCCTGCACTCGTGCACGCTCCGTGTTAGCCTTAGAGTTGAAGCAGAGCGCCCTCATTAATATGCATGGCGTGCTTCCATCTTACTCTTAGACTGGCGTTTCCGTGTAAGACTAATCTAGTCTTACACGGAGGATTAGTGAATCCTGGGGCGTGAGTAATCACCAGTATACACAGAACAAAGAAACAGTCCAGCAGTCCCAAAGAAAAATGAAAAAGAAACCTTACGAGACAGATACCATACTTTTAAGTACAATAGTCACATCAACAGTGCCACTAATAAAAGTGTTATTTTAAAGCTATAAGACATTAAAATCAAAATATTGGAACCAAAGCAACAAAAGTAAATATGAGGATTACATGACCAAATTCCCCATACATAATAAGTAAACCACAAAGTATCGAGCATAATATATATGCCTAAACAACCATTTAATACATCTACAAGTTATCTACTGGAATAAAAAAAAGACCTAAATATTAAACAGAAAATGGCTAAATAATATTAGTAAAAGAAACAGAAACAACATTACTATACTACATTTACCAGAAATGTGCGCTTATGTATGCTAGATAGTTATTAGATAACCAAAATTAAAGGAAAGGAATTTAATATTAAGAAGAGAAAAGATATAATAAGATTACATTACCTTAATGCAAAAAAAATCCCTGTATCCGTTTCTTCTTGTTAAATGTCCAATGAAGAAAAGAATTTCCAAGCAAATTCATATTTAGAAAAGAAAAAAATATGAAACTAATATTTTTACTTGGTAAAGTTAACTGAACTTAAGAAAATTGGGTATTAGGTCATTTGTCTTTTCATTTCTTCTTTTCGTTCAATTTCCATCCAATTCTTTCTTGTCTCTTTAAGGAGATGATGTTCCAATCCATATCTTTATTTTTTTCTAAAATATTATTAGTTTTCAAGAATGACATAGCAGCATCCATGTCTTCAAAGAATTTGGTTTCATCAGGAAGAAAAAAATGAGTCTGGCAGGAAACAATAAATGAACTTTGGTCTGTTTTTTCTCAAGCTGTCTAATTAAGGGTAGAAAACATTTTCTTTTAGAGATGACAGGTGCAAAATAGTCACTATCAAAACAAAGTATTATATCATCTATTTTGTGAGGAGAGTTTGACCAGGCAGTTTTAAGAATTAATTATCTTGAGAAGAAAAACATGTTACTATGGTAGATCTCGAAGAAGAATTTTTCTTTCAGGAAGATGTAGCCAATGATCTGTGTGGTCTCTTGACACCATTTGACAATGCTTCAGGTAAGTCTAAAATCTTGGGAAGCCAGGATGTAAAAGGTTTGCCATATTATTTCCCTCTATTCCTTCTAGTAAACTAACACTATGGATATTATTCCTATGAGACCTGTTCTCCAGATCACCAATTTTATTCAGCAGAAGAGTATTTTGCTTCAATAACAATTTAACATTACTTCCATCTTCATTTAGTCTCCCTTCCATGTCATTTAATGAGTCCTTGATACCAGATATGTTTTCTGCTGCTGTAAAGCCTCATGGATTTGCTCCATTTGTTTAGAGCATTTTTTCTTTAAAGTTATCAAGTTTAGTGTCCATTTTATCTATTTTTAGAGACAGTTACTGAATGTTGTCAAGGACAGACTGAAGCTCCTTTTTGAAAAATGAATCTTGAGAATGTGTTTTTGTGTGACTCATTTCACTACTAAATATATAGGTAATTTTCTAGATAAAGATTTGACAGGAAAATAATGAGATATAAAAAAATGATACAATCCTAGAGAGCACCTTAAGTTAGTTATATCCACTTGGAATATTCAATTAGGATAGTCCAGAAATATAATTTCCAGTGAGAAATAAAGTAGCAGAGCAGGGAAAATCTGCTGCTAGTCTATCAGCATCCTAGTCCCACCCCCCTGCATGGCTTTCTGAGTATTTTCTCTGTCTTTCTCTTTCTCTCTCTCTCTCAGCTCTACCTTAACTTTTTGAACTGCTGTGAATTCAGAATGACATAAAGAGTATCACTACCCCTGTCACTCATTTATTATTGGATCTGACATAGTCTGTTAAAGTCTTGCTTATTTTCCTCACGTCTTTGTAAAGCAGCAATTTCTCCTTCTTTGATTGTTTGAAACTTCTCCTTCTATTATGGTGCCAACCATGTGTTCCAAATATCCCTTGACTGCATGCTCCTTTCCCAATGTATTTACTTTTCTTCACTTTTTTCTTGGTTTAGGCATTCAGACTTATAAGTACAACATAACTGACATTTTGATTTTTATGGTAAAATTACTGGCGTATTGTACAATTTAACTAATATGCTTGTGAGAAAGTTAGCCAGTGAAGGCTACATCAGAAGTTTCTCATCTGTGTCTTGAAAAACAGTGCTTATACTCATTTTGCAAAAATGTTTAAAGTCCCTAGTTTCACTTAGTACTAAATGAACCATTTTTAAGTAAAGATTCACACAGTTCTTGTTCTCTGATAAGTAAATATCTACCTCTACTATTGATACTACAAATCTGCTAAAATGGCTTGAATTTTAAAATGTGTAGGTTGAAATTATTTTATCTATCGCAATGTAAATCAAGAAACAGAGAGTCCTAACTCTGCTTACATTACTACTGTTATAAATGGCTAAATATTCTCCCAACATAAAGTGTCTGATATGGGGTGTTTTCAGTTAAAAGTATTAAGTATGACTGTAATTCATAAAAACAATGATGCTATATTCAGTTTATTCCTGGAGTATCTAAAGGAGGCTTTGACGAAACTTTGTGCAAAGAAACTACTTGTATGTACCAAGGAGAGGCAATGCTTCTGACTTTTCTCAAAGGAAAGCAATTCAGTTATACTACAGTTGTATGTTCATGCCAAATGTCTAGGCCTGACCTCAGGGTAAAGTGGAGGATTCCCTTTATAATGCACCAACTGTTAATTTTGTCAACAAAAATATGATATGGTATGACATGGAATATTTGCTCATGAAAGGATGACTTCTGAATTCTTTTACTCTTTTTCAGTGTCCTGATGTGACATAATATAGACAGTGTTTATCAGTCAAGAGGGATAACCACACCAGACAAAAGTCTCTTTTACTGTTTTATTGCACGTGACATGATCAGTTTACAATGAGTAATTCCATGCAACTTGCTTGAAACAGAATTATTTTTACATGTTCACTGTGGTAAATGGAAACATGAAGCTTTACATAATTACTGAGAGCATAAATTGCAAGCAACACTATCTGCTTCATGTACTGCTTTATGTCTAAGCTTTTAAACTCAGTGTAACTGCCTCAACTTTTGCATCTTAATTTTAAATTATTTGGCTTAAGAATTTCAAACAATGCCCTAAAACCTTTTTTTTTTTCATGCATATTACTTCTCATTACTACATGACCATTTAGAAAGCATCTCAAACATCAGATGATGCAAAAATACTGGCACTATGAACAGAAACTTCATTCTACCAGGAAATGAACAGCTTTCCAGAGGAAAGAGACATAGAAGTAACCCTAAAAACAACATGATGCTGCAAATGTCATCCACCATCACTCCGGAAACAATTTGACCATAAATCAAAATCTGACATTTCTGTTAGCAACTGTTTAGGAAAAAAGTAGATGATACAACATATTATAAGCAAAATCAGGGCCTCTGTCCAAATCTAATTTCAACAGATTTGTTTCCTAAGAAAGTAATTTAAATTCTGTAATAAATTCATGAAGTCTCACAAATGAAAACACTGTAGGTTAGCAAAATATGAATGTGTACAGGAAAAAGAACCCCTATGGAATACTATGGGTTTATCAGGAAGCTATTCTGAAATGGTGTGTATGTGAGGTACCAAGACAAATGTAAATGTTAAAGGTGTAGACTCGCAGAACTGTCTTTACTAAGCACTGGACTTTGTAAATTACAGCAGTGTAGAGAAAAGTGTCATGCTTGAATTTAATAGTACAGTTGTGCAAGCTGAACTTGCCATAACAGTAGATGTTTGAATGGTCACTGCTGCAGTAGCCTTAGCTATATGGGTTATATATTTGGCAGATATAGCTATGGCTACTGCAGCAGTGATCAGTCTGAATAACATCTTAGTTTCTGATGACTTCATAGCGAATAGCTGATCATATCATTTGGCTAAAAAAGCAGAACACATACTGCAGTACAATAAGCTCCTATTATCACATTTTGGTTCTTATATATTTCTTTGAGTCTAACATGGATGGAGTTTCAAATGGACAAAAAAATGTTTTTGTTTCTTATTTACTCATACTAGTTTTATGGTTCCACAACAAAGGAGGGAAAATAGAAATCAGAATATTATGTACCACCTCCTGCGAGTGTGAGAACACACACACAAATACATACACTGTGCAGAGCAACAGTCAAGGAGTTTCAGTTTATGAAAGAGCACGTAATGAGCTGAAATCTCATTTTACAACTGACCAAACATAGGAAATTCTCACATTTTATAACAGTACCATGTTTCATTAAGTGTACTTCATAATTTATCCGTTAAACAAAAATATTTTTATTATAAAATTGGAAAGCAGAATTGTGCGATGCTGTCATTACCACATAAAATGAATATACCATTTCCAAGTTCACATAGTGGTTTTTAATCTATAGGTTTAGCCACTTTAACAGGAGAGGCCCATCAACTACTCAGTTTGCACATCAAAAGTCCCCCCCCCGACGTAGCTGGCTACATGACTATTCATTGCACAGCATGAAGAAACAGAAAGCCCTGGCTAAACTCCATGGGAAAAAAATAAGTCAAAATGTTTTAAGCATGACAGAAATGGCATACGGATGCCCTTTCCAGGTGCATTACTAAAGTCAGTCCTTGCCACGAACTCCAGCATATTAGTTACTAACAAAGACAATGCTTCTCTCAGAAAGACAATACTAATGAACAAACACAGTTATCAGTGCATCTTGTCCCCAAAACACTTCATAAAAACAATAAAGGAGATACGGTAATAAAACTTACTTTTCAATAGGTCATACCAATAAAATTATCTCACCAAACATTCCATAATCAAAATAAATTCAATAGCAGAACAATGCCCCAAGGCAAAACAGATAAAAAAAAAACTCACAGAGAAAGTGCTCTACTGGTACTTGCATATTTATTTTTGTACCTTTCCTTTAATGGGACTTTAACCCCATGGCTCTCTGCTGAAAACAGATTATGGGCTCAGTGGGACTAATTAGTTAACAAATGTAAAATTAAATAAATTAATTAAACTGTGAGAACCTGAAAAGTATTCAATAAATTACTATTACATTATGTATCTCACACAGAAATACTAGAGTCCGAATGTAGAGGTGAAAAGTCAGCAAGCAAGGGAGAGTACTAGTGCTGAAACTGAATTCATCCTCAAGTCTTGGTGAGTGCCTTTACGAGGTGGACCCTGTTTTTCACAAAATCTCAGCAAGGCGACACTGATATATAGACTGTATATATATAGCATATATCATGGACAGAAGTAGGTTAAAATTAAAAAAGATAGCTGGGTGCACAAGACCCAGGATAAAAAAAAAAGTGCCCAATCCTAGTAGGCACATTAGTGCCAGGACTGGAAAAGATGACAGTGTAGAATCCTCAAAATACGGAAACATTCCTACAATGGGGCCAGGCCAGGCCCAGGGGGAGGATGCCCCCCCTGCTGTAGAAGGAAGTAGTAGTCCACAAAAATGACAAATACTGATAGGCCAAAGAAGAGCCCAGAGATGACAAAGTGGACTACTGAGGATAAAAAATAAATTATGTATTGTTACTATTATGCAAAAAATCCAGAATTTCCAGACACAAGATATACAAAACGACTGAGAGAGAAATTAGAGGAAAGAAAAATACTTACACAAGAAAAACTGTTAGAAGCTTCAAATAAAAAGTTGTATTCATCAATACAACAGATTTGTGAAAAACAGTATATAGATAAAAAAACATTGATCTGTCTGGAAAAAGAAGCATCTGAGGAAGTGTGAAAATATAAATGACAAAACCGAGAGATTTCTGAAAAGTGTAAAAAAAAGAAAAAGAAATATGGACATGAAAAAGAAAGAGAGACTTGATATGGTGCAGTATGTATGCAAAGGAGAAAGCCAAATTAATCAAGATGAAGAAAGCAGCCCCAAAGATATTCAAACAGAAATACAAGCAAAGCCATCCACATATGAAAAATTTCAAAATAAAGAAAATAACATCACAAAAAAGGAAGGCAGAAAATAAGATTAGTAAAGTAGAAGTTAGAAAAAGAGAAGGTGATGTTGTGTAGTGCCTGCAAAATGAAGGATTTGGTGTAGAAGGTCTATCACAGGTTACATCACAGCAAGATGGAGCAAGTCCACAAAGCAAGGAGAAGCAGGAAGATCAGGAGACATCTGAAGAAGAAATACAGACATGGGAAAGAAAAACAATTTTATTACAATGCAATATTTATGCAAAAGAGAAAGCAAAACTAACCAATACAAAAAGAGCAGCACCAAAGATATTTGAAGAGAAATACAGGCAAATGAATCCAGATATGGAAAACTTTACAAGAGAAAAAAAAAATAAGACAGAGGAAAAGTAGTAATGGAGAAGTTAAAGAAAAGTACAGTTTTGTACCTACCATAAATGTAGATGTACGATAGGAATGCATCTGCAGTCCTTACAAATGGGTTGTCCTGTCGTCAGGCAGCCCTTCGGTCGGCCGGATTCCAAAGTCTGGGTCTGGCCTCGGCTGGTGTCGTACTTCACCCGACGTCATCGCTGCAGTTTTTTGGGTATAAAGGCATCAGCCGACGCCATTTTCCTCAGTGTTTCTTGCCCCAGATGCCAGGAGCCCTCTTGGATGGCTAAATTTGGATAAATGCCAATGTTTCCAAATAGTAGAGAGCAAACACATAAAATAAGCATGTATGTACATATATACAAACAAATACACCATAATAGATCCCCCCCAAGCTAGCTGAAGGATGGCAAATACCCTAGGAGTACCACAGAGGGGAAGGTGGGTGGGTAATCCTGACTGCAGATGCATTCCTATCGGACATCTACATTTATGGTAGGTACAAAACTGTACTATGTCCTTCAAGGATGCATCTGCAGTCCTTACAAATGGGTAGAATACCATAGCTAAACTAGGGGAGGAGGAAAAAAGTAGAGATTATGGTGTAGATAGGATCCCTTGCAAAACAGCAGTGGCAAAACCTGCTCGGGATCTAGAGTATAAAGGTAAATTATAATGCTTGGCAAATGTATGCACGGAGGTCCAAGTAGCAGCCTCTATAATGTCCTTGGTAGCCACTCCTCATAAGAAAGCTGTGGTAGTGGCTGTAGCCCTTGTGGAGTGAGGCCTGATGTTCTCTGGAGTTTTCTTTCCATGGAAGGAGTAACAAAATCTAATGCAATTTCCTATCCATTTGGAGATTGTCTGTTTTGAAATTGGTTTTCCTTCCTTTCCATTTGCATATGCTACCAGAAGCTGGTCAGTTTTTCTATTGGACTTGTTCCTGTCCAGGTAGTAGCGTAATTGTCAATGTACATCCAAGGTATGCAAGAGTTTTTCTCCCCTGTTCTGTGGGTTGGGGAAGAATGTAGGAAGGTGGATAGCCTGATTTAAAGACACTCTGGATACCACCTTAGGCATAAATGTAGGATTTGTTCTCATGGACACTCTATCTTAATGGAAGATCAGGAAGGGTTGCACTGCCATTAATGCCTGTAGTTCAGAGACCCTTCTTGCTGAAGTTATTGCCAGCAGGAAAGCAGTCTTTCAGGATAAGTATTGCAATTCTGCTGTTGCTGCTGGTTCGAAAGGGGGAAGTGTCAATTTTTCGAGCACAAAGTTCAAGTCCCATGCTGGCAATGGTGGTTTCCTGGGAGGTTTTACATTTTTAATTCCTCTCAGAAACTGTCTGAGCAGAGGATGAGAGAAGACAGGAGGATCCAAGTTGTATTCTGCTGAAATAGCTGATGCATGTATCTTGATGGAAGAATAGGACAGGCCTGTATGGAAGAGCTCTGCCAAGTACTCCAGGATGTTGGCTATGTTTACCAGTGTCACATCTTTTTCCTTTGCAGTACTCCAAATGAGATATCTTTTCCATTTTGCTGCATAATTCTTTCTTGTTGAAGGTCTACGAGCCTCCAGGAGTATGTCTGTAAGCCTTTGGGATAAATTTGGGTTTACTGCTCCTATGTAATGTTCCAGGCAGTTAGCTGCAGAGTTTTCAGGTTTGGATGCAGGATGTTGTAGTTGTTCTGTGATAACAGTAATGGGATCAGGGGCAGTGTCCATATCTGTTCCCGAGACATGCTCCTCAGCAATGGGTACCAATGTTGTCTTGGCCAGTCTGGAGCTATCAGAATGATCCTTGGACGTTCCTCTTTGATCTTCAAAAGCACCTTGTGCATCAAAGGAAGTGGTGGGAATGCGTATGCTGTCAGGTTTTTCCAACTGAAAGATAGGGAGTCCACCTTCCAAGCAAGTGGGTGGTACGTCCTTGTGCAGAATTTCTTTAGCTGGTGATTGAGTGGGGATGCAAATAAGTCTATTTGTGGTAATCCCCATTCTCTTGTGATGGCTTTGAAGATGTCCGGATGCAGCATCCATTCGTGGGCATCTGTGGTAGTTCTGCTTAATATGTCTGCTAGAATGTTTTCTTTTCCGGTACAAAATTGCTTGTAACTGAATGTTGTAGCTCAGGGCCACATCCCATAGGTCCAGTGCCAGCCGGCATAGAGGATATGAATGTGTGCCTCCCTGTTTGTTGATGTACCACATAACTGTGGTGTTGTCTGTCCTTATCATCAACTGACCTTCTTGGAGGAATGGTCTGAATGACTGGATTGCCAATTTTACTGCCAGCATTTCCTTTAGATTTATGTGCAGGCGCAGCTGGTCTTGAGTCCATAAGCCCTGTATGCACTTGCCCAGCATGTGTGCCCCCCAACCGAGGTCTGAGGCATCTGTCGTGATGGTTTGGCTTGGTTGACTGTTGCAGAAGGGCAATCCTGTGTTTGACTGACAGGCCTGAGCCCACCATAGGAACTCTTGCTTCAGGCATGGGATTATTGGAATTTTGGTTTCTAGGCTGTGCTTGTGTTGGGACCACAAATTCTTTAGGTACCACTGTAGCTTTCTCATATGCAGTCTGGCATGAGGGACCAGAATTATGCAGGATGCCATGAAGCCCAGGGCTTGTAATACTTTTCCTGCAGTTAGATGGTTCTGCTTTGTTAATGCCAAGAAGTAGAGAGGTAGTTGCTCTTTCTTTTCTGCAGTTAGGAATGCCATTTGTTTTGATGTGTCCAGCTCTGCACCCAGAAAGGTTATTCTTTGTGATGGAATCAGCCTTGACTTTTTTATATTGACTGTATATCCCAGGGCTTGCAGCAGGTAAATGACTCTTTGTAAGTCTTCTGTTAGCTTGCTTTTGTTGTCCGCTTGTATCAGGCAGTCGTCCAGGTAGGGATAAATTTGGATCCCCTGAAGTCTGCAATGAGCAATTACTGATGCCAGGCATTTCGTGAACACTCTGGGCAGTAGATAAGCCAAAGGGCAATGCTGAGAATTGATAATGCTCTGATCCTGCAAGAAATCTGAGGTATCTTCTGCAAATTGGTCGTATGGGGACGTGCAGGTATGCCTCCTTGAGATCTAGAGTTACCAGCCAAGACTCCTTGCCCAGCATGGGAAGAAGCTGCTGTAGGGTCAGCATTTTGAATTTTGGAACAATGAGGAATGTGTTTAAAGCGGATAGGTCTAGAATAGGCCTCCATTTGTTCTCTTTTCTTGGTACCAAGAAGAGTCTGGAGTAAAATCCCTTTCCTTGCTCCATAGATGGTACCCTTTCCACAGCTCTCATTCTTAGTAGTTGAGATATTTGCTTTAGAGCTTCTGCCCTTTGAGTAGGTGGTAGGTTTTGCATTCCTCTCTTTCCTGGTAGAGTATGGAAATGGAACCTGTAACCTTGGTCTATAGTTTGCAAAATCCATTTTTCCCTTGTGATGCAATGCCAGTTCTTTGAAAATAAGGTTAGCTTTCCGCCTAAGGGTGCTTCTAGTTGTTCCCTGGTAGACGGTGCCACAGCCAAGTCACTGTGATTGTGTTGTTGTAGTGGTGGTGGCTGCGTCCGTGCCTCGCTGGTTGTTACCTTGCCATTGGCGTCCCCTGTAGGCACCCCTGGATTGGTTTCTGCCTCTGGAACGCCTATTCCTGCCTCTCTGTGTCTTAGAGGAGTCCGGAAAGGACCAATTCTTGGAGGGCCAGTTCCTGCTAAACCTTGGAGGTTGAACCTGTAAGAAATCTTTCACTGTTTGTACAGATTTCGCCTTCTCTTCCATCTTTTTTAGTACCTGCTGTGCAGGGGAACCAAATAAATTGACCTTGTCCATGGGTGCATCCAAAAGCTTTGATTTGACATGGTCTGGTAATGCCTGTTCTTTCAACCATGCATGTCTCCTGATAACTGTGCCAGTCATGGCTGATCTAAAGGAAGCCTCCAGTGCATCATAGCCACATTTTAGGGAATGGTTACTAACCTGCTGTATGTTATGTACCATTTCCTGAACATATTTTTTATCTAAAGATTCTTCAGAGGACAGCTTTTTAGTTAACTGGTCAAGCATAAACTCTTGATATTGAATCATATGAAATTGGCAGTTCAAAGCCCTAGCTGACAAAGTAGCAGAGGTGTAAACTTTTTACCCCATCTCTTTTGGTTCTTAATTACACTGGAAAAGACAAAATGTTTTTGTTTCTTATTTACTCATACTAGTTTTATGGTTCCACAACAAAGGAGGGAAAATAGAAATCAGAATATTATGTACCACCTCCTGCGAGTGTGAGAACACACACACAAATACATACACTGTGCAGAGCAAAAGTCAAGGAGTTTCAGTTTATGAAAGAGCACTTAATGAGCTGAAATCTCATTTTACAACTGACCAAACATAGGAAATTCTCACATTTTATAACAGTACCATGTTTCATTAAGTGTACTTCATAATTTATCCGTTAAACAAAAATATTTTTATTATAAAATTGGAAAGCAGAATTGTGCGATGCTGTCATTACCACATAAAATTAATATACCATTTCCAAGTTCACATAGTGGTTTTTAATCTATAGGTTTAGCCACTTTAACAGGAGAGGCCCATCAACTACTCAGTTTGCACATCAAAAGTCGTCCCCCCCCCCCCCCCCCGACGTAGCTGGCTACATGACTATTCATTGCACAGCATGAAGAAACAGAAAGCCCTGGCTAAACTCCATGGGAAAAAAATAAGTCAAAATGTTTTAAGCATGACAGAAATGGCATACGGATGCCCTTTCCAGGTGCATTATTAAAGTCAGTCCTTGCCACGAACTCCAGCATATTAGTTACTAACAAAGACAATGCTTCTCTCAGAAAGACAATACTAATGAACAAGCACAGTTATCAGTGCATCTTGTCCCCAAAACACTTCATAAAAACAATAAAGGAGATACGGTAATAAAACTTACTTTTCAATAGTTCATACCAATAAAATTATCTCACCAAACATTCCATAATCAAAATAAATTCAATAGCAGAACAATGCCCCAAGGCAAAACAGATAAAAAAAAAAAACTCACAGAGAAAGTGCTCTACTGGTACTTACATATTTATTTTTGTACCTTTCCTTTAATGGGACTTTAACCCCATGGCTCTCTGCTGAAAACAGATTATGGGCTCAGTGGGACTAATTAGTTAACAAATGTAAAATTAAATAAATTAATTAAACTGTGAGAACCTGAAAAGTATTCAATAAATTACTATTACATTATGTATCTCACACAGAAATACTAGAGTCCGAATGTAGAGGTGAAAAGTCAGCAAGCAAGGGAGAGTACTAGTGCTGAAACTGAATTCATCCTCAAGTCTTGGTGAGTGCCTTTACGAGGTGGACCCTGTTTTTCACAAAATCTCAGCAAGGCGACACTGATATATAGACTGTATTTATATAGCATATATCATGGACAGAAGTAGGTTAAAATTAAAAAAGATAGCTGGGTGCACAGGACCCAGGATAAAAAAAAAGTGCCCAATCCTAGTAGGCACATTAGTGCCAGGACTGGAAAAGATGACAGTGTAGAATCCTCAAAATACGGAAACATTCCTACAATGGGGCCAGGCCAGGCCCAGGGGGAGGATGCCCCCCCTGCTGTAGAAGGAAGTAGTAGTCCACAAAAATGACAAAAACTGATAGGCCAAAGAAGAGCCCAGAGACAACAAAGTGGACTACTGAGGATAAAAAATAAATTATGCATTGTTACTATTATGCAAAAAATCCAGAATTTCTAGACACAAGATATACAAAACGATTGAGAGAGAAATTAGAGGAAAGAAAAATACTTACACAAGAAAAACTGTTAGAAGCTTCAAATAAAAAGTTGTATTCATCAATACAACAGATTTGTGAAAAACAGTATATAGATAAAAAAACATTGATCTGTCTGGAAAAAGAAGCATCTGAGGAAGTGTGAAAATATAAATGACAAAACCGAGAGATTTCTGAAAAGTGTAAAAAAAAGAAAAAGAAATATGGACATGAAAAAGAAAGAGAGACTTGATGTGGTGCAGTATGTATGCAAAGGAGAAAGCCAAATTAATCAAGATGAAGAAAGCAGCCCCAAAGATATTCAAACAGAAATACAAGCAAAGGCATCCACATATGAAAAATTTCAAAATAAAGAAAATAACATCACAAAAAAGGAAGGCAGAAAATAAGATTAGTAAAGTAGAAGTTAGAAAAAGAGAAGGTGATGTTGTGTAGTGCCTGCAAAATGAAGGATTTGGTGTAGAAGGTCTATCACAGGTTACATCACAGCAAGATGGAGCAAGTCCACAAAGCAAGGAGAAGCAGGAAGATCAGGAGACATCTGAAGAAGAAATATAGACATGGGAAAGAAAAACAATTTTATTACAATGTAATATTTATGCAAAGGAGAAAGCAAAACTAACCAATACAAAAAGAGCAGCACCAAAGATATTTGAAGAGAAATACAGGCAAATAAATCCAGATATGGAAAACTTTACAAGAGAAAAAAAAAATAAGACAGAGGAAAAGTAGTAATGGAGAAGTTAAAGAAACAGAAAGTGAGGTTACAGAGTACCTGCAAAGTGAAGGATTCAGTCTAGAAAATCTAATTCAGAAAGCACCACAACAGGATAGAGCAATGGATATCCAAATTAAGGGGAAACCAGGGAAGCAATTGGTCAGGTGCCATATGAAGACATTTTGGAGCATTCTACAGGAAACCAGTATAAATGTCCACTTGAAGCTGGACAGAATGGAATGAGCAGAAACTGTGGAAACTCTGACACAGTCAATGCTGAGGAGTGATAGGCCAGTAAGTTCCCATATGACAGAGCAATGGATGGCACGGGATGAAATTGAAAAGAATGTGCCACAGGAAGATGATATAGAACTTTCTATAGAATGCCCGCAAGAAATGGAAAATAAAAAATGTGCCCTCAGTTTAGAAGAAAACGAGCTAAGAGAAGAGTTGCTTGATTTAATACAGACAGACATAGTAAGATCAATGAAAGAAATAGACTGCAGAAGGTCAATAAAACCTAAAAAGTCAGAAGTTTGATAAAACAAATGAACACGGTAATTAGGACTGTCCATAGAGATCCATGCACTATAACAGAAGTAAAGAGGATATATTCCTGTGGAGCTAAATTATTAACTGATATAGTACTACTGCAAGAACACAGGGTAGTGAGGGAAAGGAAGGGGAAAAATCAAATACCATCATGGAAGTATCGAATAGAGAAAACTATAAAACAATTAAGACAAGGAGTGTCACTGTTAGAAGAATATAGAAGAGGGAACAGATCAACAAAAATACTAAGAAAGATAGACATAATAAAAGCAATGCACAGTATTAGAACAGACCAGGATCTATCATGCACTATCACGAATAACAAACTAAAAATCTCAGCATATGCAGAAAAACTTAGAAGATACGCAGATAAATATAAAGGAAAAGTACAAAATAAGCAATTAATTGATGACCAAAAAGGTTTTATAGAGAGTTGGCAAACAAGGTAAAATGAATTGAAAGACTGCCAAAAAAAAAGGGTCTATATTAGAACATCGAATGTTCTAATATCAAACCCTATTCAGAGAAAGCTGAAAATATAGAAGCAACAGAAAACCAAATTTTTTCCTAGGGAAAGAATTCGGTTGTCCGTTTCTGTTGCTTCAGTATTTTCAGCGCTGAGGTGGAAAGTTACGGGTCAGGTTCAGGTAAATGTGTGATTGAGTGCAGGTTAGGTTAGTTAGGGTTAGGGTGTGGGTTAGGTATGTGTGCGATTGTGTGGACGTGAGGGTTAGGGAGCGGGTTAGGTATATGTGCGATTGTGTGGATGTGCGGGTTAGGGCAGGTTAGGTGAGTTAAGGTTAGGGCGCGGGTCAGGTAAGTGTGCGATTGTGTGGACGTGAGGGTTAGGGGAGGTAGGTGAGTTAGGGTTAGGGCGCGGGTGAGGTGAGTGTGCGATAGTGACGGACCTTAGGGTTAGGGTTTAGGTAAGTGGATAGTTACTGGTGTGTGTATATAGTTTAGTGTAGGGTTAGGTGTAAGATTTTTGGTGTGTGTGTGTGTGTGTGTGGATTGCTGTTTGTTTGGTGTGCTTGTGTTGTGTGTATGTTTTAGAACAGCACATTTTTTCCCTATGAAAAAATTTGCTGTTCTGTATGTTCGACGTTTTCAGCTTACACTGAATAGGGTTCGATATTAGAACATTCAAAGTTTTGAAACTTCGATGTTCTAATATAGACCCAAAAAAAAAAAAATAGATACATTTTGGAGAAGTATGTATAAAGATCTTGTGGAACATAACAAAGATGCTAAATGAACAGAAGTAAAAGAATGAATAAGAAGTTTAAAGATGCAGGCTATGAAATGGGCTGAAGTAACAGTCAGAGAGATTGAAACAAAGTTAAGAAAAGCCTCCAACTGGAAAAACCCAGGCCCAAATGCAGTACCTAACTTCTGGTTAAGATTATTAACATCTTTGCATGAAGATTTAGCTATTAGTAAGAACTATTTATATGTGCACCCTGAACACACACCAACCTGACAAACAACAGGAAAAAACATGCTACTACTTTAGAGCGAACCTGCAAGCTACTCTAAAAACTATAGCCTAATAACTTGCCTTCCAATGACGTATAAACTATACACTGGAACTGACGCCGACAGAGTTTATAGTCATTTAGAAGAAAACTCAATTATGGCAGTAGAACAAAAAGGCAATAAAAGAAAGTCATATGGAACAAAGGATCATTTGTTGTTAAATATAGTCACAGTGGAGAACTGTAAAAAGGGGAAGAATCTAAGTATGGCATGGATTGATTACAAAAAAGCATTTGATAGTATCCCACATTCATGGATAAAAGAGTGCTTAAAATGTATAAGATACACCCTAAACTGATCGACTACATTACAGTGACCATGAAACAGTGGCAGACTACTTTGCAATTAAGCCAAGATAAAGGACAAATTATTATTCCAGGGATAAAAATTCAAAGGGGGATATTCCAGGGTGATTTTCTGTCACCGCTGTTATTCTGTCTTGCTGTTAACCCATTAAGCTGTCTACTTAACAACTTAGGCCATGGCTATAATTTGGCTCCTAAAAAACAACAAAGTGTAAAGACTTATCTTCTCTTTGTTGATGATTTAAAACTGTATATCTCATCAGATGAGGAACTGAAAGAAAGCACAACTGCACGTTGTCAAAACTTTTTAAGATGATAAAAGAATGTCATTTGCTCTCGATAAATGTGCAATAGCAACCTTTAAAGCAGGAAAACTGCAACACCAAGAAAACATCAGTTTGGGACAAGAATGTCATAAAAGAACTTGAGCAAGAGGGAGTGTATAAATATTTGGGATTTGATGAAGGACTGACAATAAAACATGAACAAATGCAAATACAACTCAGTAATGAATACTTTAAAAAACTTAAATTAATCCTCAAAACAGCATTGATATCTAGGAACAAAATCCAAGCTATAAACCAATTTGCTCTTTCTGTCATAACTTACAGTTTTGAAGTGACTGACAGTTGGATAGATTAGATAGGAAAACAAGAAGGATGCTTCATGCTCATCAAATGATTTATAAAAATCAGTGCATACCAAGATTATATATTCCCCATTCCAAAGGGGGGATGGGCCTCCTTGAAACGAATTACATGTATACATCTGCAATTTTGGTACTGCACACTTATCTGTTGTCCTCATAAGACCCAAATGTAGTGAAAGTTTTGAAACATGAGGAGAATAAATCTACGATGACTTTTCTGCTTAATCTAGCAGAAGCATTATCGGTGTCAAGCAGGAATGGAACTCAAACCAGAAGTAGATAAAAACTAGGCAGCAAATGAATGTGCCAAAAACAAAAGAAAGAATACAAGGTGAAGGACCAGATGAGAAGGCAAGAAATGTGAAAAATGCATTAATATAGTTGCGAGTATAGAAAACTTCTGGAAGAACCTCATGTTGATGAGGAACGAATGGTTACGGAGAGGCAAATTCAAACCAAGAGATAAAAGGTTAATACTGGCGACCCAAGATGGTGGCTATATACATGTAGGTTTACAAAGTCCATTGAACATGTGGGAGAAACAGACATATGTAGGTTTTGTAAAACCGAACTGGAAACAGTTGCACACTTCACTGCTGTTTGTGACATACTAATGGCAGAAGGACTGTATAGTGAAAGGCATAACAACATGGCAAGACTGTTGCACTGGGAATTCTGCAAACATTATGGAACTGAAGTGGCTGAAAAACACTGGAAACATGATCCACAAAGCATCACAGAAAATGATGAAATCTACATTACATGGGATTACCCATTACCAACATTTCAAAAGATAGATGCTAGAAAACAGAATACAGTGGTCCATGAAAAGAAGACAAAAGTAGCATTGATCATTGAAATCATCACACCCAGTGGCTACAGTGTCTTGTGTACAGAGAGACATAAAGTCATAAAATATCAGGATTTGCAGACAGCAATGAGAGCAATGTAGATGAAGGACACCCAGACAGTTCCAGTAATAGTAGGAGCAATGGATCTTATAAAAAAGAATCTACAATCGTATTGAGGCATGTTACCAAGAGCACCATCGGGCAGCGCCGGTTAAACAAGGTTAAACTATTTCTGGCTCCGTAAAGTCTGCTCTTCAATTTTTCCCTTAGAACTTCTCTACTTGCAATCTAAACAGTCTATTCTCTATCTCAAAAGCTCAGCACTTGCTCCTAAAGCATTTTATATAGGTAAAGTACTTGTATACTAAACAAAGTACTACATTAGCCTAGAATCCCCTTGAGTACCCATTTCCCTATAGGTCCCTTCTGACTCAGTTACACAGCAAACTTTTTCACTTTTTCTAGCATGTCGAAGGGTCAGTTGCTAGCGTCCTCTCCTGTTCAGCTGGTGAATCTGGGCATCTTGAGGCAATGTTACAATTGCCTCATGTACACAGACAACCCACTCCTTCTCCCACAAAACACAAATACATGTGAGAGATGCAACTATATAGCCAAACTGGAGGCTGAGCTCTCTCAACTCAGGACTGGCAAGACCAGACAGGAGGAGAAGGAAACCACGCACCACAAACCCAGTTTCACATAGAACTATCACAACTGCAAAACAAACACATAAACACACAAAGACATACTGGAGGCACTGATCAAAATCTACCAAAACTACAGAGGCCTCCAAAGCAGACACCCAAGCAACTGCCACCTCAAGACATAAGACATGCAACACACAGTTCTCAAAGTCAGTGTGCTAAACAGTCACAGCCCTTAAGGCCAAACACAATGCCAGACACACTTGTTATAGGTGACTCCATAGTCAGACACACTGACGTCCCACTCACCAGACTGAACAAGGAAAAGATCACAGGAAGCTGCCTGTCAGGTGCTAGAATCCACCACATAACACAAGCACTCAGGTCACTCCACAGCAAGTACAAGTATGACTCAGTCATTGTCCATGCCGGTGTGAACGACCTGAGACGTACCTCCCTGGACTACATGAAAAGAGACATAGAGGAGCTCTCAGATTATGTAGCCCAGGCCGGTATGACCCTGACCCTGAGCAGTATCCTACCCTCACCAAGAATGATGCCACAATACAGAGACAAAATGATCAGCTTTAATAATTGGCTTAATTACTGGTGTCATTCTAAGGGGATCCAATGTCTGTCTGCCTGGGATGACATGCTTGACAAGCCACGCTGCTTGAGGGACAGCTTGCACCTGTCACCCTGGGCTTCCGGATATTGGCAAAGGCTCTTGCCACCCCCATACTGCCTTTTTTAGGCAAGGCTCAAATGATAAACCTACCGCCCTAGAAAACAAAAATGGAGAAAAACTAAGGGTAATACTGCTCAACGCCAGAAGTCTAAACCTCAAGATGCACGCCCTCGAAGCCCTCCTCAGTATGGAGAACATCGATGTCTGTGCTGTGACTGAAACCTGGTTCAAGGCTCCTGAGAGCACCCCAGCACTATCAGGTTATACCTCATATCATGCGTTCTGGCCCCAAAATCCGGACCGAACCACAAAAGGAGGGGGAGTATCCATATTCATAAAGGATACCCACACCTCCAGGTTAGTGGCAACGCACGAAGCATCGGAGACCATCCAGGTGCAATTAACCATAGGTAAAACTGCCCTACAGTTTGTAACATGCTACAGACCACCTTCTCAAACTCAGGAAACCCACACAGCCTTCCTGAAGACACTGGAGAGTATGAATGTCTCTCCAAACACCATCATACTGGGTGACTTCAACTACCCAAACATAGACTGGGAACATTACTCAAGCCCCAACACCCTAGCCCAAAGGTTCCTTGAGTTCATAAACTCAAATGCTATGGAACAACTAGTCACCATTCCCACAAGAGGAGAAAATATACTAGACCTGATCATCACAAACAT
The DNA here is from genome assembly GCF_019279795.1 of Protopterus annectens. Taxonomy (NCBI): domain Eukaryota; kingdom Metazoa; phylum Chordata; order Ceratodontiformes; family Protopteridae; genus Protopterus; species Protopterus annectens. Next base: position 695,863,922 of record NC_056729.1, on the reverse strand, counting down.
GGGGACAAAATGCTCCACACCGGAAGTATATCCCTCATTGGTGAGATCAGACCATAAATTAATCTCACTGGAGATCCACATCCCACCCCCCCCCCCCCCAAAAAAAAACACAGAGAAGAACTTCTCAAAAACAAAATTCACACTTCTTAAGACTGGAGTGGTATCCTTCAAGGCCCCCGAGCCAGTGGAAACCACAACCCACGCTGCTGAAACCCTTACAAATGCCTTCTACGAGCACCTCCAGGAATGCATGGTTTAAGCAATCCCTAATAAAATCAAGACCCTTTCCACCAAAGGCAGGTGCCTGGTCTGGTGGACTCCAGCCATAAACAAACTCTACAACAAGAGGAGAAAGCTACTACATTACAGAGCAAAATCCCTAAATGGGAAGGCATCTCTGATCAATACTAGCAAAAAACTACGATCACTCATAAAATCATCCAAGGCCAACTTTGAGAGAAAAATCGCTAATGACACAAAAGACAATCATAAAGCCTTCTTTAGCTATGTTAGAAACCTGGGTGGAAACTCCCAGATATGCTCAGAATTAGTCCAAAATGATAAAAAAAATCACTGAACCCACAGACATTGCCAACATACTGGCAGACAGGTTCAGTGCAAATTTCTCCCCTCCCCCCCCCAAAAGGAGAAATATCTATCCCACCAGAGTCTAGCCTCCCAAACATCTCAGATGCCCAGGTGAGAGCTGCTCTCTCTAAAGCAAAAGACACAGCATCAATGGGACCGGACGGTGTCCCCGGCTGTGTGCTACACGAACTCAATGAGGAACTAAACCCACATATAAGGCTGCTGTTTAATCTTAGCCTTACTACAGGATACATACCCAAAGAATGGCGTACGGCAACTGTGGTCCCACTCCACAAAGGCGGTGCTTCTACGGACCCTGGAAATTACCGCCCCATAAGCTTGACGAGCCTTGTCTGCAAAGCTATGGAGAGGATCATAATGGAACTCATAAATAAAGACATTGGGGACCTACAGACACTGGATCCTACCCAATTTGGCTTTGTCAAGGGCAGATCCTGCCTCTTGAACTTGGTTGACTTTTTCGAAAAGTCACTAAGGCCATTGATGAGGGTAAGGCAGTTCACACAGCCTACCTTGACCTAGCAAAAGCGTTCGACACAATACCCCACTCGGGCATCATAGAAAAGCTCACCAGCTTAGATGTAAACCCATATGTCACAAGATGGGTTGCAAACTGGCTCAAGGACAGAACACACAGGGTTAGAGTTGCTGGTGCCATGTCAGACTCTAAGCCGGTCATGAGCGGTGTCCCACAGGGCTCAGTCCTGGGCCCCCTCTTGTTCGGCATTTATTTTTCTTAAGTGCAGGCAAACATAGGGGGATTGTGGCTGACAAAATTTGCAGATGACTGCAAACTGGGCACCATAATTGACACTCCATCAGACACAGACATCCTCCAGAAAGGTCTCATAGAAATGGATAACCGGTGCCAGAGCCATGGCCTTAAGCTAAATGCCAAAAAATGTATAGTCATACCCTTTGGGAAAAACAAGGTAACCCCTAATTACCACATAGGTGGTAATCCATTAAACATGGAAGAAGTTATCAGGGACCTGGGGACCCAAGTTGACAGTAACCTCTCTTTTGACACTCACATTGCCAAAGTGGTTAGGAAGACCTTCTACATTGCCCACCTGATCATGAAGGGATTCACATCCAGATCAGGAGAGGTCATTGTACCCCTGTACTCTTCACTTATCAGACCAATGATTGAGTACAACGCCCCATTCGGATGTACCTTACCCGACACCTGCAGCAGTTGGAAAGACCCCAAAAGTTCCTCACCAAAAGGATAAAGGGGCTCAAACATATGTCATACGATGCCCGACTGAAGAAACTCCAGCTCTATTCAGTCGCATACCATCTGCTCAGAGGTGATCTGTGCCTGACATACAAGGCCATGTCTAACCCAGAATTAATGGACATGCTCCACCTCAAAAAATCCAAATCCACCAGAGCCACGAGAGCAAGAGACTTAAACCTCAACACGGATATAAATAGGATGTGCTGGAGGGACAGATTCATCACCCAGAGACTCCCTACACTGTGGAACACAATCCCAGTCCATGTGAGGCAGAGCCCCTCACTGACTCTGTTCAAGAGAAATCTTGACGAGTGGATGGGAGATCGTACGTTTACCCCGGGAATCATCTCTGTATCACTGCTGGACAGAGGCACAGCAAACTAATGGGTATAGTATTCTCATCCTAAGGGGTGGTGAAAGCCACACACACACTGGCTAGGCTTATAAATGCCCTAGGGCAGATAGCCTAGTATGAACCTATGAACCTATGTAACCCCGTACAAATTGCAGGAGTCGTGACTGGCCATATTGCAGGTGCTGCGAAGAGCACTTCTGGCTGATATCAAAGATTGAAACAATACTAATTTCAAGACCTTTGGTCGTACTTTGACTTAGGAGTGGGGTTCATTCCCGTCATGGTATTAAGAAACCCAAAAGACTTGAAGAAATTACCTGCACTCCAACATTAACATTTGAAAAATCAACTGATTACTTAATTTCCACTCATTCCTGGTCACTGAATACTCTCTGCATTTTCTCAACATTTCACCAATTTCACAAATGCTTCCTGTCACATTTTTTCTTTCAATAAACCCCTTGAATATGAACCTCCTACATAAACTGTTCCTTGTTATATAACATCTATCCTGGTCATAGCTAGCAACATTTCCCTTAATATCAACTGGCAAATATCCTTTTCCTGAACAAATAAAAAAAAAAGGAATAGGATTTATTTGTTTTATTTATTTACTGTATTTTACATCTGGTTAGCTGGAAAGTCCGATTGGATACAAGTCCTTTTTCAGTGGAGGCCCGGGGAGAAATGCTTCACATATAACAAGAGAGCACTACAACTTTAGATGTACAGCTGAATACATAAAAAGTGATTTGTAGAATACAATTTCACAAGTACAGTAAGACATTTAACATATGTATTAAATACAGAATTACTTAAGTCATTTGACAGAACTGCTTCTATGAAAGCATGAGAGATTTTACAAACATAGAAAGGAGCATAAACAACAATTCCACAGCAAAGAATATAGGTAGTAGAGCAGCATACCTCAGTTATCTGTAAATAGAACTACACATGACTGTAGGAAGGAAGAGATAGGTGTTCATAATGCGATAAGCCAGTAGAGGAGGAAGTATGGGGATAGCGTATGGAAGTGGGATTACTGTAAGAGTCAGAGGAGGAGGTAGAGTAACCTTGGAGGTTCTTTGTTAGATGCTGGGGGGGGGGGTTGGACTGTAAGCGTGTTTTTAGAGAGTTTTTAAACTGAGTTAGGGGTGTGGGGGCTGATATGATAGTGGGAAGTGTATTCCACATTTTAGCTATACAATTAGAAAAAAGGGAGACACCAGCAGAGTTGTTGGCTTTAGTTTCTTGAAGGAGCCATCTGTTAACAGAGCATAGGGCACTGGTACTGGAGTAAGAATACATGAGAATTTATAGTGCTGGGGTTTTCTCTGAGTGATGTAGGATTTTGTGGGCTAGTATAAGCTGGTTGTAGAGTTGGAGATTGGGAAGTTCCAGCCACTTGCGTTTTTCAGGGCTGAGCAATGGTATGTGGCCTGAGAGCTATTGGAGGTGAACTTAGTGATTCTGTTATAGCAGGCATCAAGTTTAGCTATGTCTGCTTTTCTCAGATTGGTAAGTGTGGGGGAGGCATATACGAGTGAATACAACAGATGTGTTTGTGCAATTTTTGCTCTATTGTTATTTGCGAGGAATTGCTTATTTCTAAATAGTCCCCCTAGTTTTTTGTGTACCTTCTTTATGGTGAGGGATACATGCATGTTAAACTTCATGTTGCAGTCTATCTCTACCCCTAAGAGTTTGGTATGAGCGACAGGGGTGATTTGTGCATTACTGTTGGAGATGATAGAGAAAGAGGAGTTAGGAGTGGAGTGGATAGTAGGATGGAGTATGAGAAGTTTTGTCTTCTTGGGGTTGAGTAGTAATTGAGAGTTGGTAAGCCATTCTTCCACCGAAAGGAAAGAGGCCTGTATTTGTACTTGGGAGTTCCTGAAGGGATGAGGAGGAGCAGATTAGAGTAGAATCATCTGCATATTGGATGACTGAGGCATGTAGTGTGGAGACTGTTAGTGAAGACAGAGAAAAGTAAAGGACCAAGGATGGAGCCTTGGGGTACGTTGAGTGTGACTAATAATAGTGGTGACAGATCTTGCTTCCACAGCACTGCTTATTGTCTGTTAGTTAAGCAACTTTGAAACCAGGAAATAGTGGGTTTGCTAAGGTTCAGTTCTAAGAGGGAATCAATCATTTGTTTTTAGTTTACCATATCAAATGCCTTAGAGAAGTCTAAAAAGATAGCCAAGACATAGTTGCCATTATTTCTATGGCTGTTCACTGTATGAATGAAAGATATAAGGGCTGTTGTGGTGTTGTAGAAGGGCCTAAAGCCATGTTGAGTGTTTGTGAGAAGGTTATGGGAGTTGAGGTAATCCATTATTTGTGTGTGTACACACTTTCCAAGTATTTTGGATAGAGGTGAAGTATTGCTATAGAGAAATAGATAGTTGGTTAAGTCTTTGGAGGTGCTCTTTTTGTGGAGTGGGATAATGTAAGAGATTTTCCAGATATCGGGGACTAAGTTTTCAGATACTGAGCAGTTGATAAGTATGGATACTGGATATGCAATTGCATCAGCAGCTATTTTCAGGAATTCAGCTGGGAATTTGTCAGAAGTTAAGGTGGTAGGTTTTAGTTTTTTAAGGAGTTTTTTTTATTTTGTCAGTAGAGACAGGATGGAAGGTAAAGGAATTGTCATTGTTATGATGATTAGGAGGTTAGTTTTGGGATGGACAGGTCTGTGAGTTGATAAGTAATAGAATGGATTCAGTGAAAAATTTGCTGAAGTGTGTGGAGACACTAATAGTAGTATCAGTTAAGGATGGGGGGGGGGGGGTTGTGACTTACCGGGGTGGAGAATGTTACTTGCTGACCAAAATTTTTTAGGGTTGTTTTGATATCTAGTTTGTATATTTTGGTAGTAATTGGTTTTGTCTAATTTAATGCACTTCTTTGCCTTGTTACACAGTACAAGATAACCGCGTTTGTCTTTAAGGGATCAGCAGAGACCTAGTGTCTTTGCTCATCCAGGGAGAGTAGTTGGATTTGATTCTGATGGTTCTGGAGGGGGCCTGAGAGTTTAGGATATCTAGGAAGATGTAGCTGAAGTACTGAACTGCTTCATTAAGTTTGAGGAACTTGACAGGAGTCCAGTTACATGCTTTGAGAGTATTAATGAAGAAGTGCAGAGAAAATGGGAGAAGCTTAATTAAAAAATTCCATCAACATGACTCCTGAATAATCAAATAAATCAGCCAGACATTCTAGTTATAAACTAACCCATCATGTTTCTGCATTGTATCAATAAATAATATAGACTGGTATTCATACTCAGTTATGCAAAGGCAATGAGGTTATCCATGATGTCTGTGGACAAGCGCAGCTGAGCTGGGATTCACACAGGACATTTATGCAATGTGAGATTATCTCAAATGCGCTTATACAAATGTGCAAATAATGAGATGTAAATGGAAGTGATGTAAACCTTCATATGCTAATGAAGTACGTTTTAAATCATTTGCAATTTGTAGTCAAAACCTCCCACTTTTATACACTGTAAACAGATGCCCTATATAAAGAGAAGCCACACCAAATCTATCAAGAGTTGCAATCTGCTAAAATGCAGTCACCTGCTGCTAGTGTTGCTATAACCAGATTTGAGTTGCTCATCTTGGCTGGCCAAAACTGTTTGCACTCAGTGGTGCTCACCAGCCAAGTAGGCAAAAATATAAGCAAAGAATAACTCTTTATAACTTCGATAATCAGAAAACCTTTGATAGGTTTCGAGTGGACGTGGACATTACAATGGTCTTAGAGAGTATGTCTGACTCCCCTATATGGGCAGTGGAAGAATATGTAGACTTCCTATGCCTGTGGACACCAAGTTATATATATCCCTCACTATACTTGACACAGAGACGTTCCAGAGATACACTGGGGACATACTGAGGAATTCAGAGGCTTATGCCTTCAGTATACCACAGCAGTTCCTGGATGTACTCTTGGCAGATGCGGATCAGTACATCTATTTCCCAGTGTCACCTCAGGACTAAGCCAGGACTATGTGTGCCTTTTATGGGCTAGCACATTTAATTGAGGTAACTGGTACAATATACTGCATTCATGTTTCAATTAGGGCCTCTTCTGGTCCACAGGGGGAGTGGTACTCCAATACTTAGGTCTACCATCCAATCAATTGCCAGGCAGTGTGTGATATATGGGGGTGCACCATCAGTCTCTTGTCCAGCATCCTGGCAGTACACATGATTCCCATATCTGGCACACTAGCTCACTCTACTGCCTCTTCCTGCATGGTAGGATGCCCAGTGGTTGGTAAGTGGAAACATTATTTTTTTTTATATTGCATCTAAATAATTGTTCAAGTTAAAATGTATTGCTGAATACTTACTTTGTCTTTGTTTTGTCTCTTCCCTTTATCTTTTTTTCAGGTGACTGGACATAAGGATCATGACACCAATAAGAAATTCAAGTGGAGAGCAGAGGAGATATATAACACATCCCTGTCCCAGACTTGCATTGCTATTGAAATTGTCTTTGGCCTTCTGAAGAGCTCTTTCAGGTGCCAGGATGAGTCTTGGCGTGCCTTTCAGTATGACCTAGCTACTTGGTGCTGGATGTTTACTGCATGTTGTATTTTGCATGACACGATCATGTGGTGGTCTGGTGGTGAAGTGACCTATACTTTCACTGCAGCTCCCAGTTCCATTCCAAATACGAGTAATGATGACCAGACAGCAGCAGTGGTAAGGGTCCACATGTGGCATGCTTGTGCAAAGCATGTGGCTGCACAGGTAAATAGGCAGCATCAAGTCCATGATGTTTGGGTTAGTGTTTCTTTTATCGTAAAAAACACAGAGTATAACTGATGCATGTACTGATATATTTGGGCTATGCTGTGTGGTTCATGGTCTGCTGACACTGTTCATTTGGCATTCTCTCTCACAACATAAAATACTTTATTAAAGAATAATACTCATATTACTGTCATGCCCGAGTGCTCATTGACTCTTGTTTAGTTTTTTGTAAAGCATCATATAATTCACGTTTTTGTCTGCGTTTATGAATAACTTCTGTTTTAATGATTACCTAATTATACAAAACTAATGAATATTGTCAACACTGAAATACTTCCTGAGTTTACACATTACAAATGTGAGGAAAACGACAGTTGTGTCTTTGTAGCTGATTCAAAGTAGTTCAAGATCAAATGATTCATACACATCTCCTACAGACAAGCTAGGCAATGGTGCAAGTAATTTTGAGGAGAGGCTTGTCAGAGTATGCTTAACAAGGTATTAAAGTCGAAAGCAATTCTGCTACAAATATGCAAAATAAATGAGGTATAAAATAAAGCTTGCTTAAATGTAGAAATAGAGTTTAGTAATATGTGATTAGCATCCATACTAAATGACTGTGGCTTGAAAAAAATAAGGAATTTGCTTAATGGACATGTTTTCTTACAAAATCAGCAAGAATGTATGCATTTTACATTGTCAGCAAGAGAGGTGACTTCTTACAGACTTAGCAAAAATGTAAAAAAACAGGATGTATGCATTTCACATTGTCAGCAAGAAAGCTAACCTGCTTCCTTAAAGAATGGACATGTTACTAACAGGAAAACAATCTGTACGTGTTTTTATCATATGACATTATTGAGAAGGAAGTTTGAATGGACATGCTTTTATCAAGTCAGCATTTGCACAAGATGTTTCCTTAAAAGACAATATCAGCATTGTTTCTCTACAGGATAAAAACATATTGTCTTGCAAACATCAGCAAACAAGTACTTCAAAATACAGGAACTGCAGAGCAAGGTATCAAACAAACTTGTTCTCCTTCATGAACACCAAATAAGCGCTTATGTCTCAAATTAACTTTAAAAGAGACTTCATCGTGATGAAAGCACTTATTTGTTGTAAAATAAAGCTTTGGTGTTCCTGAAGGAGAATAAGTTTGTGTGGTACTTTGCTCTGCAGTTCCTGCATTTTGAAGTACTTGGTTACTGGTTTTTGGGTTGTTTTGTACATTTTGGACTACAAACATCAGCAAACAGATGTCTAAATACAAGTCTAAAACAGAATACCAAGAAGAAAAACAGGATGTAAAAATAGCAGTAAAACTGTTAGAGGTATTTGTGTAGGAACACTCTTGTTCTGTGGTAATAATGCATCTCTCACAACATCCACGCTGTTTGAGTTGGATCATGTTTGAGAAATAAAGTAGCACAGTACCTGAAGCTGTAATGGTAGTGTGTGTGATTTGTTATAAAAAGTTGTTTATTAGTTACTGGTCATAAAGTGACAGAGTTTGGTGCTGCATCAGTGTACATTCTGCTAGTTTCTGTGGGCAACAGACTGTGAATGCAATTATAACTAAACTTTGATTTCAGCAAAATCCAGCCAGCAAGACCTTAATGTCTTATGGAGACTTCAGATCCATCAAAGTAAGCAGCACCATAATAATTATTTTTTCAATGCTAAGCGTACCTGTATTCGAACACAGGGGAAGTGCTGCCTGCAGAGGGTCACTTCAGTAAAGTTGCAGTAACTAACATTTGCACATATATGTAAATCCTAAACAGAAATACTCCACTTTTTACAGCTTGCAGCAGTAAAAGTTTTCAGACGTCTGAATCCAGATTGAGCCTGCAGTGCAGGAGAGTTGCAGTGCCATAAATTCTCCAAGAAAGGTGGACATCTACTTGTTACAGCAGCCTGCTACCTGATGTAATTCACCAGTTTCTCAAGTGACTCTGAAAAAACTTCCAGCCATCTGCAACAGACTGATCACCTGGTTTCTTGCAAAGTGGCAAGACCTTTTTTTCTGTGTCACATTTTTTAGTATGGATGCTATTAGACAGAATTCAAGCAAGTGTAAGCCAAGCTTTACTCTTAATGTAGCAAAACAACCAGATAAAATATGGAGTAAATTGCAATGTTGGTAAACATAGCACATTAGTAAATGTAAAACCTTATTAGGGCACATTGACGTACAGGCATTATGCAAGTGGATTGTAACATTTGATTGGTATTTGCAACAAAAAATAAAGTACATCATAGTAAATGTTTATTGTGTGATTCAACACAAACTGCATTTTGTGTGACATGCCATAAAAAGTATTGCATGATATTGCTAAAAAAATAGACTCTGAAGACAGACTTTTTCATGATAAAGAATTAACTAAAGGTAAAGTGTTTTCCTTATATCCTGATGTAAAGCAATTATGTCCTGTCAATACATTAATCTCTGAATTACAACAGTCACATCTGTTATTGACAGAATCCCCTGTAGATATTGTGACACCCTTTAAAAATTATGTACAAGCATGGAATGATGCCACGACTACACATACAGATGAGGATAAATTGACAGAAGAATTTAATAAATTCTTAAAAAACAAACAAGGTGAGTTTAAAAATTTCAAGAATGACATCTAAGACCTCTGTCAAAAGTGCATAGGAGCCCTGCAGTCAACACAGGAATATAATAACAGGTATCATACATCCCTTAAACAATTACACACAGCAATGACGGACCTTAAACAGCTTTTGAAGGAAAATGAAGAAGAATTAGATGAATTAACAGAGACTAACCTACAAAATACTGTTTTGATATCCCAGCTTAAGGAAGAGTTAAAAAACACAACACCAGTGCAAATTATAGAACAAGGACAGGGAACCACTACAGATTTATATACACAGTCTAGGCTATTACAGAGTTTACCACAGTGAAATGATAAAAAAAGGCATATTTTATAACATGATTGCATTTGAAGAATGGGTGGCATATAAAGCAGGATCTGATATATGGACAGATGCATTGCTTATATGTTTCTGGATTTTCATTCCCAAATGTTTTAAAACTTTCATTCAGTTAAAGCAAGATACTTATCAGTTAAACAGTAAAGTAGGATGTATGACAGCTGTTCTAATGGCATTTACACAAGGGCAGCTGCCCACAGCTAAGTTATTAGATAATTTCAAAATTACTATTACAGATAAATTAATGGAACAAAGTGAACATTTCTGGCTTGCCTTTCAAATCATTTATCAAAAATTAGAGACATGGGAAAAAGAGAAATACAAAAACAGTTAACACTTTGCTTCTTAGAGCAAGCAAAAGGGGTTCCATGGGATATTAAATGTATCTATGAAGAAAATTCTGATACTCTCACTGATTTGGTACAAAAATTAATGAGGAGATGGACTATGGCCGATGATGGGATATTATACTCACACCATATTTTTGCATTTGAAGATGATAGTAAGCCATTTGAGGTAATTGGTGAAGTAAAAAACAGGGGAAGGCAATGGTGGTGTGACCAACCTCCAGCAGAAAGGACTGCATCTGCACCACCAGCTCCTGCCTCTATAGCACCAGGATCAAGTACAGGTAATGAACAAAAGGCACCAACATGCTTCTTTTGTAAAAAATAGGACATGTTAAGGAAAATTGCGATAATTACAAAGCCTGGCATAAAAAGAAGGAAGAACAGGGGGTGTTTCTAAAAACAGAGACAAAAAATTTACAAGAAAAGTCAGAAAAGCAGGATTATGTACAAAACCTTACAATATTGGTAAAAACAGCTATAAGGGCCATCGGTATACAGGAAAAGGGGAAGTATGCCCTGTATATTTTCAAGCAGTTTCGCCTGTAAATCCGAAACATTTGATAGAACAGAGGGTATACCTAAGCAACAGTTAAGAAAAGAGATTGAAAAGCCTAAATATGTAGATCACTCAGACACAGAGGAAGATGACAAGCAAAAACATGAGGTATGTCATATTGCATTTGACAATAAAGGGGGGGTGAGTGGATCTCCTTACAATAGGGATGTGCCCCTCCTACTCTGGTATCTTTGCTGACTACTTTTAAAAAGGGTCGAGATGGAAGACCACTGATTGATATCTGGGTAGAGGGGTCACTGTGGAAAAATTTCTTATTAGACACATGAGCAGCAGTATCTGTCACAGACAGTTACCAGCAAATCCTATAAAAAAGGTTTGCATTTCAGCATTTAATTGCACAGGATGCTATGCAGTGAGTAGCCAAAATGTGGACATAAAGTTTAGCCAAGAGGGACAAACATGGAAGGGTGCATTTTTAATGCATCCATCTTGCTCAACTACCATTATTGGTATGGACATTCTAGGGCCTTTGGGCATAGTAACTGATCTACCTAATGGAACCTTGTGGATAGGAGACAAGCAAAAAGGAGAGGGAGAGCAAAGTACAGGTTGCTATGCGATCTCTCTACCTGATAAACCTACAGGATACTACCATTATTGGTATGGACATTCTAGGGCCTTTGGGCATAGTAACTGATCTACCTAATGGAACCTTGTGGATAGGAGACAAGCAAAAAGGAGAGGGAGAGCAAAGTACAGTTTGCTATGCAATCTCTCCAGCTGATAAACCTACAGGATATGTGAATACAGACAGTGAAGATGTGTGGAAGCATTTACAACAGCAATTCCCAAATCTGTGGTCCAAGGGTCCCAGTGATTGTGTGAAACTAGAAAGCCCAGTAGGGGTAGGTAGTGATCAGGATTATATCCCACCTTTTCAAAAACAATATCCTATTCCTAGGAAGGCAGAAGAACATGTGGAAAAATGTACTGCAGAATGGGAAAAGGAAGGGATTACACAAAAAGGCAACAGTCCTACAAATTCAACAATCTAGCCACTCAAGAAAAAAGATGGTAGTTATTGTCTTGCTATTGATTTACAGAAGGTTAATCAATATACTACTCCTAGAACACATTTGATTCCAGGAGTCCCAGAGTTGGCTGCACATATTAAGCCACAAAGTAAGTGATTTAGAGTAACAGGTTTAGCAAATGGCTTTTTTGCAATACCACTAAGGAAAAAGACTGGCTAAGATTTGCCTTTACATTTAAAAAATAGCAATATGTCATGACAAGGTTACCACAAAGATTTCAAAATAATCCAGTTATTTTTCATCAGACAGTAGGATTCATTCTACAACATTTGGAAAAGGATGATTTAGTATTACATTACATTGATCACATTTTGATTCAGTCAGAGACAGTAGAGGTGCATGTACGGCTTCTTAAAAAGAGTTTTTCATACATGACAGCAGGCAGAGTTTAAAGTTAAAAGTGAACAAAATTCAATTTATGTCACAAAAAGTCAAGTTTCTAGGTACTATTACAAAACTGACAGGAAGGTCTTCTTGCCCTATGCATGTGCAAGGCATTTTACAGATGGAAAAGCCACTGACTATAGCAGACCTACATAAATTCATGGGAATCATGAATTACAATAGGGAATTTATAGAGGATTATGCAGCCGTGGCTGCTCCCCTATACAAAATGTTACAGGAAGAAAAGAACTTCACCTTTTTAGAGTGGGGATCTCATGAAGAGCAGGCATTTTCACAAATAAAAGTAATATTAGCGCAAGCTACAGAATTAATAGTACCCACACCAAGGTTACCATTTTTGGTAGAAGCAGCAGCAGGGAAAAAAAAAACACTGTCTGTGGTACTACTACAGGAATGGCCACATGGTAGCGACAACAGAATGGAAAAAACATTATGCCCAATCACTTTCTGCAGTAGAAAGAATGACTCCAGTGGAACTGGGCTACCACCCATGTATACAGCAATTATTAGCCATTTATTGGGGTATTAAACAAACTGAATATTTGACTGTATTTTCCAGCTTTATAGTACAAACACCACATCAAGCAGTAAAAGCTCTGATAAGACAATTTTGAAATGAATAAAATCACAGACCGTATTAGTTAGGCAGTTTTTGCAAAATTGATGGCACTTTTCGGAATGAAACCTGTCACTATACAGACAGGGGACAAATACCATTTGTCAAACCACATGGGATATGAAGGAAAACAGCATAACTGTTTAGAAAAGATAATGTCATCTGATGTGCAATTTTTAGCATCTGATTTTGATCACTTTAAGCCATCCATCTTTGTGGATGAAGCGCGACATTGGGACAAAGGCAGATATTGGACAGGATTTGCCATAGTTCCAGAGAATCTACAGCTGGGTTCTCCCAAACTAATCAAGTTACTAGGGCATATGCTGGCTCAAAGAGCTGAACTGGAGGCGGGTATGTGCTAAAGTATTACAATCCTGTTAACATTTTTTCAGATAGTGCTTGTGTAGTAAATTCTATAAGACTGCATATGGAAACCTGGGTAAGGCGAGGATTTGTGGATAGTGCAGGTAAATCATTACGGCATGCTGAAGTATTAAAAAGCATATATAAAGTTATAACAGTGTCAAATCAACAGGGACAGTATAGCATCTTAAAAGTAAAAGCACATCAAAAGCAGAGTGAAACTTACAGGTTAAATGCATTAGCTGATACTTTGGCAAAACAAGCAGCACAAAATGGAAAAGAACTTCCAGAATATGAGTATGCCAGTGTAGAAGTTACTGTCTTAAAAGAGTTAGACAAAGAGTCAGTAGAACAAGACCTTGCAAATATACAAACACAACATGACTTAAAAGAAGAAACTGATCAGTGCAGACTAACGGGTATACCACCAAAGGAGTACTATGCATACACTACTTCCAAGGGGTTACAGTTGCCATATGTACCATTTCAGTTGGCACGCCAGTTGGTCAAGTTAAATCACAAAACACTGGGCCATGTAGGAGCTGATAAGCTATGGGCAGTTGTAAAAGAAAAGTACTGGAACCCAAATTTGAGAAAGGTCTGCAAGCTGATTGCACAAGAATGTCTAATCTGCCTGCAGGTAAATGCTAAAAGCAAAAAGCCTCAGTTACATCGGGTATAGCCAGCAGATGGGCCATTGTATGCAGTCCAGACAGATTATGCAGGTCCTTTCCCAACAACAAAGGGAGGTTACAGGTATCTACTAGTAGTAGTGGATGTCTTCAAAATGAGTAGAAGCAATTCCTACCAAAACCATGACAGCAAAGGCAACAGCAGAAGCCTTATGGAAAAATATTTTTTGCCATTGGGGATGGTCACGGGTCACAGAGTCAGATAATGGCCCACAGTTTGTTAGTGATCTCATTAAACAAATGTGTAATTTGTTAGGCATACACAAAAGATTTCATGTACCATACCATCCACAAACTAACGGCATTGTAGCACATATGAATCGGACGTTAAAAGAATGTCTAAAAAAAGGCATGGCTGGAAAAGGGCAATACATGGGTACATCATCTGCCTGGTATTTTAATGGATATTCGAGCGACACCAAAGAGCAAAACAGCTATTTCCCCATATGAAATAATGACAGGCTGCAAAATGCCCATACAATTACCATTTCATCCAGATATACCTAATGGTGGGCCCATGTTAGAAATCAGCAAACATCAGGAATGGCTAAAACAACTTACTAGCATATGTGACTATAATGCAAGGGAACAGGCATTCCATCTATGGAAAAAGGTGCTAATATTACCAGCTGAAGAAAACCTTCCCTGTGGAACAAAAGTATTGGTAAAAATGTTCCAAATGGAAGGACCATGGGCTAGCAATTGGCAAGGCCCTTTTGAAGTAGTGGAACAAATTGGACCATTAGTGTACAAAATCAAAGGGAAAAAGAAAAACAGAACAATGCTGGTACATAAAGATCAACTAAGAATGATCAAAAATAGTGTGCAATATAAATCTGATTAAGTGTATTCTCTTGTAGGTTTCCAACAGAGAAAACCATAATGAAATTGACATGATTTAAAGTACATACTTTTGGAAATCCAGTTTTTGATGACCAAAGGAAAAATCAATTGACAATGGAAATTTTATTTAAAGAATTTTTTTTAAAGCAATAATAGCTGCCACATTAATTATCATTGTATTGCTTAGCATTAAATTGCATTTACAACCTGTTAATCGTCTTCTTCTTTTGGATGCTCCCGCATTAGGGGTCGCCACAACAGATCAACTGTTTCCATTTCTTCCTGTCCTCTGCATCTTGCTCTGTCACACCAACCACCTGCATGTCCTCTCTCACCACATCCATAAACCTTATCTTAGGCCTCCCTCTTTGCCTGTTACCTGACAGCTTCATCTTTAGCATCTTTTTCCCAATATGCTCTGCATCCCTCCTCAGCACGTCCAAACCAACGTAATCTTGCCTCTCTGGCTTTGTCTCCAAACCTTCCAACCTGGGCTGACCCTCTAATATACTTATTCCTAATCCTGTCCATCCTCATCACACCCAGTGCAAATCTTAACATCTTCAACTCTGCCATGTCAAGCTCTGACTCCTGCCTTTTTGTCAATGCCACTGTCTCCAACCCATATTTACAACCTGTTAATAAAACCATAAAACAGGAGACCAAGTCATAATTGTACAGTTATGTAAAGCAAGAGTACAGTTATCTGCTATAGTGCAGAGAATCACGTTTTCAACAAAATGGAACTGTTCCAGTGGGTAATAGTAATTGTATTCAAACAACTGAAATGATAAACTTTCACAACCACATAGCAGTACGTGGAGTATTTTTTCATGGTTTTCCTATTTTAATACCAATTAAGGGTCAGTTAATATTAAGTAACACAGCAGTATTTCATTTTCCACAAAATGATAAAAACGAGTGTAAAACCAATATTACATGTTGGTGAAGTAAAACAGAAAAAAACTTTACAGTTGTACATGATAAAACTCCTACTATAAGACAAGTAAATGGCAGTCTGGTAAATAGCAGTGTTGCTCTGTCACATGGGTTATATTACATATGTGGTAAATATCCTTATAAATGGTTACCAAAGGGATGGGATGGCATCTGTTATATAGGGTTAGTGGTACCAGCAAGGCATCATGTAAAAGAGTTACCAAAAGGAAGCATT
Organism: Protopterus annectens; assembly: GCF_019279795.1. Taxonomy (NCBI): domain Eukaryota; kingdom Metazoa; phylum Chordata; order Ceratodontiformes; family Protopteridae; genus Protopterus; species Protopterus annectens. The sequence goes on along the minus strand of NC_056729.1, from coordinate 695,847,916 downwards.
AGAAACGCAAAAAAAGAAAAGGGCTATATTACCTGTGACTGAAAGTCCAGAAAATCCAGTAGACACCTTAGATACATCACATATCTATTATCAAAATCTTGATTATATTAAATTAAAATATATGAATTTTGGAGATTATGTAATCTCTGGAGCAGGTATTTTCCCTTGGTATGGGGCTGCAAAAGCCATCTAGGAGCTGAGAAAACTATCCAAACTAGTTGAGGTATTGGCAAATGCCACTTTCAATGCAGTCCTTGACATTACTTGACATTACTGTTGAAATGACAACTATACAAACTATGGTTTTACAAAATCGAATGGTATTAGATTATATACTAGCATCCCAAGGCGGTATATGTGCTTTAATTGGAGAACAATGTTATACATTTATTCCCGACAAAACAGAATCTGTAAAAGCGCATTTAGAAGTAATTGTGCAAGTGTCTCAACATACTAGAAAAAACTGGGATGATGACCGGAGTGATTGGTTTTGTAGTCTATTTACAGGATGGACAGGAAAAATCATTACATTTTTAATTTCTTTTATTGTTATTGTAGTGCTTGGTTGCATATTATTTACATGTATTAAAGTCTGCTTAACAAAAGCTAGTCAAGTTACTGTTGTTAACTGTCATAATGAAAAAGTATTATCAAATAATGTTGAATTTGTATCCCTGGTTTAAAATAAAACAAAAGAGGGAATTGTTAGAGTATGCTCAACAAGTTAAGGTTAAAAGCAATTCTGCTACAAATATGCAAAATAAATAAGGTATAAAATAAATATTGCTTAAATGTAGAAATAGAGTTTAGAAATATGTGATTAGCATCCATACTAAATGACTGTGGCTTGAAAAAATAAGGAATTTGCTTAATGGACATGTTTTCCTACAAAGTCAGCAAGAATGTGTGCATTTTACATTGTCAGCAAGAGAGCTGACCTCTTACAGACTTAGCAAAAATGTAAAAAAACAGGATGTATGCACTTCACATTGTCAGCAAGAAAGCTAACCTGTGTTTTATCATATGACATTGTTAAGCAAGGAAGTTTGAATGGATATGCTTTTATCAAGTCAGCAATTGCACAAGATGTTTCCTTAAAAGACAATATCATTGTTTCTCTACAGGACAAAAGCATATTTTCTTGCACACATCAGCAAACAGATGCCTCAATACAAGTCTAAAATAGAATACCAAGAAGAAAAACAAGATGTAAAAACACTATAAAGAGACTATAGCAGATAAAATTGTTACAGGTATTTGTGTAGGAGCACTGTTGTTCTGAGGTAATATTGTATCTCTCACAACATCCATGCTGTTTGAGAAGTAAAGTAGCAGTGCCTGCAGCTGTTATGGTAGTTTATGTGATTTGTTATAAAAAGTTATGTATTAGTTACTGCTTTTAAAGTGACACAGTTTGGTGCTGCATCAGTGTATATTCTACAAGTTTCTGTGGGCAACAGACTGTGAATGCAATTATAACTAAACTTTGATTTCAGCAAAATCCAGCCAGCAAGTCCTTAGTGTTTTATGAAGACTTCAGATCCATCACAGTAAGCAGCACCATAATAATTACTTTTTCAGGGCTACCATAAGAATTGTAAGATGACTTGGTCTGATGTTGAAACCTATCTGATTCAGGTGATCCTGCTGTCAATGACCTAACAGTGCCATTTGATGATAATCATGACCTCAAATATGAAGTTCTGCTAAGTGCTGATGAATGCTGACATGGCCTGTGTAAAATATGTTGCACTTTTTAACCGTGACTAATGACACTATTGAATTGAGAAACAATGGTATTAAAATTGTGATCTCCCCCCATGTGTCCGGACTGCACCCCTCCCTCTGCCCCTTGCAAGACTGACTACAGCTTGACTCTGTTATGTTTTAACTAGTGCATAAATGGAGGCAGACCGTGCTACTTGGTGTGCCACCATCCTATGCATAAGTGTAATTACAGCATTATCTCTACTCTTTCTGGCAGTGGTCTAAGCTCTAAAAATGTCACAGCACATTTCCTGTTGAGCAGCCAATACTTTAAATGTTTCCTGGGGTAGTTGTACGAAATGACTGTGCCTGGTTCCCATTTGTAAAGGTGTCAGTTATGGACACTGTTACCTCTGAATGCCTGCCATCATCCACAAAGTGTTCATCTGGGTTTGGGGATACTAGTATACATGTGCGGGGGTGTTTCTCCTGTACAGATGTGAGTGGCATGTCAGCTTGTGCTTGACTTTGTGTTGGAGTGTCACTTTCTGCAAAGCTACTAACATGTTGTGGGGTGGGAGATTCTGCCATTCAACCTGGGGACTGCATGTCACTTTCTTCAGGCTGCCTCATAAACATAATTGTGTTATCATCATCATCAGCAGCAGCAGCAGCAGCAGCAGCAACAAAGTACAGTTACATAACATTTTACCATAACAGAGGATGCTCTTCCCTTCACTGTTGCAGTATTCATAACCTATGGGATTTCCTACCAGGATAGCCCTATGTCTGGTCAGTATACCAAAGCCCCTAATTCTTATCAGTGTTGTACATCAAATGTATGCTCCTTGCATCAGCATACAGAATAAAGGTGATGTGCGGATTCTCCAGACTGAGAACTGAAATGCCCTAGAAGAACTACAGCCACCCAGGAGAAAGAACAACATGTACATACAAGAACAAAGGAAATGTCTAAGGAGAAGGGCGAAGACTCTTCAGCCAGGCAGATGTTCCCAACAAGAAAAAGGGAGCAAAAGAAGGCAGGAGGGAGGGACTGAATACTGCAACAGTGAAGAGAAGGACATCTACTGTTATGGTAAGACTACACAACTGTACTACATCCTTCCATTTCACTGCTGCAGCATCAATTACCTATGGATGAGTATAAAAGCTACTGTAAGGAAAGGGAGGATGAAGCAAACGGGAATCTTCCACAAACCCCTTTAAAAATAGCCTTGGCAAAACCCACCCTGGCTCTGAAGATGACATCCAATTTGTAATGCTTGATGAAGATGTGCAAAGAATCCAAGTAGGAACTTCAAAGATGGAACTGGTAGCTAAACCCTTGAAGAAAGACCCAGAAGGCATTCAATTTGTAATGTTTGGTAAAGGTGTGCACAGAAGACCAAGTAGGAGCTTCAAAGATGGAACTGGTAGCTAAACCCTTGAAGAAAGGCTCAGAGGATTCCACTGCACTGGTAGAATGGGTCCAGATAGAGGTAACAAGCTGTTTGCCATGAAAAGAATAAAAAAAGAAGAGACTTTCAAAATCCAGGAGGTGAAGGTTTGCTTATAAACTGCCAAACCCAATGTCCTGGCATGAAAAGAAATAAAAAATTGCTCAGATATATGTATAGCCGTTATCTTGTCTAAATACTACCTGAGCTGTCTACGAAGATCCAAGGTGTACAAAACCTTTTCACTAGCAGACTGAGGAGACAAAATGAAGGAAGCTGGACAGACTGATTAAAGGATAACTCACTGAGTACCTTGGTCATAAAAGAAGGATTAATGTGCAGAGACACCCTGTCCCTATAAAAAAATCAAAAAAGGGGAAATCACTAGCAAGGCTTGGGGTTCAGAAACTCTCTTGCCACAGGTGATGGCAACCAATAAAACAGTCTTCCAAGTGTAATGTTACAGAGAAGAAGTAGTGACAGGTTCAAAGGGAGCTTCGGTCAATTTCTCAAGAACAAAATTAAGGTCCCAAGAAGGAGGGATGGGCTTTCTTGGGGGCATAATATGGCAGACATCTTTCAGGAATTATTTAACCTCAAAACAAGGGGCCAACAATGTATTCAAACTCAGACAAGCAAAGAGTGCTGACAAGTGAGCTTTGATAGAAGAATAGACCAAGCCAGCATGGAGTAGTTCACACAAGTAAGAGAGAACCAAAGACAGCCGCATTGAAAAGGGACCCTAGTGAAGCTTAAGACACCAAACAGAAAATCTCTTCCATTTGGACAGATATGATTTTCTGGTAAAATCTTGCAGAACCTTAAATGTCCTCAGAAAACTGGTGTCAAAAGGGGATCAAAATCCTAGCACCCAAACTGTCTACTGAAGTGTGGACAGATGAGGGTGAAGGAGAGACCCCTTGTCTTGTGTGAAAAGATTCATTTGGTGAGGTAACTTGCAACAATTGCCCCTGGCCAGATGAAAAAGGAGTTGGAACCAGTGCTGTCTAAGCCAAAAGGGAATCACCAACAAGATTTTGGAGAGTCATGTCTGATCTTGTGTAGGACACTGGGAAGAAGAGAAAGAGGTGGAAAAGCATAAAGGAACATCCCCTTCCAAGAAAAAAATATGACGTTCACCCTCTAAGCCAGAGGACTTGGTATTCTGGAACAGAAGCAAGGACTCTGTCTGCTCAGATGGGAGGCAAAAAGATCCACTTGAGGAATACCCCACCAATGAACTATGTCCAGAAACACCTCTCCATGAAGCATCTATTTGCAAGGTTGAGCCTTGGACCTGCTCAGAGAGTCTCTCACCAGGTTTTGTCCAAAAGGAATGTAAAATGCCTGAAAAGAAAGCTGCAGTTGAACAGTTAGATCCTGAAGGTCTATTCTGCACAGAAGATGAGACCTTGTGCCCCCCTATTTATTTACCACATGACAGTGGTGTTGTCTGTACAGACCCTTAAAGGGCCTGGGGGACAAAGGGAGTGAAAGGCCTGGAGAGCAAGAATAAGAGATTGCATCTCTTTGATGCTGATATAATCTAGTTGCTGATAAGGGGACCAAAGACCTTGAATCCTCTGACTGCCAGAAGCAGCCTCTCACCTCTGACTTGAAGTGTCTGTAAAGAGCTCCTGAGACACAGCGGGAGGCTGGAAAGGGATGCCTAGGTTGAGAGATATATGCTGAATCTACCAAAAAAGCTCAGTTTAAGACAATGAAGCAAAGGAACTGTAAACTCTACAGGGTGGCAATGCTGAAGCTACACTGACTGCAGAAACCACTGAAACTTCCTCATATGGAGCTTGTCAAAACAGAACATGAGGATGGTGGAGTCCATGAACCCAAGAGCCCTCAGAAATTCCCTGGCAGGGATGAGTGACAGAGGAAGTAAGGACTAGAAGTAGGTTTTGAGAGACAGCATCTTGGAAGCTGGCAGAGAGGCCAGCATTGGAACAGTTTGGATTCTGCAACCCAGAACTATGTGATCATAAGAGAAAGAGAGAAAGGACAGACGTCTGGAGATTGATGGTGAAACACAAACTATACAACACGAGTTTGGTAAAGTGCAGGTCTTGCAGGGAAGGAGAAGGAGCCTGAAGAAGCATATCATTTTTTTCTCTCAAAATTTTTTTTATTTTTTAAATGCAGTTGAATAAATTCCATAGTATGTGTATATAACATCTTAAATAACTATGTACAACATTTACATCAGCCTGACACTATAACAGAGCTCAATATATACAACTACTTTATAGGTATAACAATCCAGTTATCAGAGTGTAGCTGTTCAGTTACTGTAAAGTGTCAATTAATGATAAGACTTTTTTTTCATGGATTGTTAATAAATGGCTTAGGATGAATCCTTAATTCTTTAATTTTAATTTCCAACAATGCTGTGGTCTTCAGTAGGCTGTAGAAGTCTTCCAAAATCGGTATTGTTTGTATTCCATCTTCTTGTTGTACACTTCCTTGAGACTGCAAGTATAGTCTAAACTAGATACATATTTGACTCATTCAAATAAGGATCTTCGTACACATTTAATAATACCAGAGCTTTAGATACGTTAAACGATTCATTAAATAAAGCTTGCAAAAAGTTTTTAATACGATTCCAAAATGGCTTAATTATAACACAGTCAAAAAAAATGTGATTCTAATCTGCATTGTGGATTTGCTTACACATCCAACATATTCCCTTTGCTGAAGAATTATTTTTAGTAATTCTATCTGGAGTTAAGAATGCTCTGTGCAAGCATTTCCAATTAAAAACTTTCTAGTATTGTGTAAAGGATATATGTTTTATTGATAATAAAATATTTGATTTAATTTCTTCAGTTACCTGTAATATGTGTCCTTTTGTTATATAATTACAATATGAGGATATGGGTGTTGTTTTATAATTTATCAATATCTTGTAAATTTTTGAAATACTATTTCCCATGTCATAATCATTATATATGATTTCATATAGGTATTTCGTAAGTTTGAGTATTTCTTGAATGAAGAATTACTAATTATTCTGCATAAATCTTGTGAATACGTCAGAATACTTTGCATAGTTAGCCAATCTTGTTGTGGAATTTTGTATGTTGTTTCTATTGTTTGCATATCCAGAAAGTACAGTTGTGTACACTTACCATAAATGTAGATGTTGAAGTGTATTCACTGTTGCAGTCATCACACTTGGGTTATCTGCCTGCAGGTAGCCCTCAGTCAGCCCGAATATCAGAGTCTTAGTATTTCTGCATCGGATGCTGTCGCTTCTTCCATGACGCCAGGTCATCAGGAGTATAAAACAGACAGCCGACACCATTAAATCAGTTTTTCTTGCCCCAAATAGGGAGCTAGTATATGGTTGGGAACACCACCAGTAAAAAGTAAATACCAAATGCCATTACGAATGGCCATAGAGAGGAGAGGTAGAAAGATAAAGAAAACCAGGGGGCTGGAGGGAGGGAAACCAGGACTGCAACAGTGAAGCAGCTGGTCAGATTTTCTGAAAGGCTTAGTCCTGTCAAGGTACAACCTGAGCTGTCTGTGCACGTCCAAGGAGTGCAGGATCTTTTCCCCTTTATTTTGAGGGTTAGGGAATAAGGTTGGCAAATGGACAGACTGGTTTAAAGCCACACTGGACACCACCTTAGGCACAAAAGACGGAATAGTCCTGAGGGAAACCCTGTCAGCATGGAAAATAATGAAGGGTTTCACAGCCATTAGTGCCTGTAACTCAGACACTCTTCTTGCTGAAATTATGGCTAAAAGCAACGCTGTCTTTCAAATGAAGAATTTCAACTCTGCTGAGGCAGCAGGTTCAAAAGGAGGAAGCGTGAGCTTTTCCAGTACAAAGTTAAGGTCACAGGCAGGGCTGGGTGCTCTCCTAGGGGCCTTAAGTTGTTAACCCCTCTCAGTAACTGTTTGATGAGAGGGTGAGAAAACAGAAGTGGCTCAGTATTATAATAAGCTGAGATGGTAGAGGCATGAATCTTAATGGAGGAGAAGGATAGGCCTCTGTGGAGTAGCTATGCTAGGTAATCCAGGATTAGAGGTAAGGAGGGCACTGCTGTGTCCTTTCCTTGAGACTGATTCCAAGAACAATATCTTTTCCCCTTTTCAGCATAGGATTTCCTAGTACTAGGCCTTCTGGCTTCAAGAATGACGTCCACCACCTGTTTGCTGTGGGTTGCTGGTGGGGTATTCAAGGGATAAGCCAGGCTGCAAGGTTTAGGTTTGCAATTGTGGATGCAAAATCTGTCCCTCCTGCTGAGACAGCAGGGTAGGAGTCTGGTGAAGATGCCAGGGTGGCACTGTTGTCAGGCTGCATAAGAGTGGGTACCAGTGCTGGCGTGGCCAGTCTGGGGCAATAATAATTGCCCTTGGTCTGTCCTGTTTTATCTTGAGTAGTACTCTTGAAAGAAGGGGCAGAGGTGGAAAGGCATATATTGAGAGGTTTTCCCATTGAATGGATAGGGCATCCACCTTCCAGGCCCTGTTGTGAGGGTTCCTGGTGAAGTATTTGCTCAACTGGTGGTTCTTGGGTGAGGCAAAGAGGTCCACCTCCGGTGTCCCCCACCTCTGGATCAGAAGGGTGAAGGTGTTGGGCTCCAATTTCCACTTGTGTGGGTCTAGGAGATTCCTGCTTAAGTTGTCTGCCATAGAATTTTGTTTGTCTGGCAGGAATTGAGCTTGTAGATGCACTTGGTTGCTCAAGGCTGTGTTCCACAGGGTCATGGCTAACCTGCAGAGTGGGTAAGAATGGGTTCCCCCCTGCTTGTTTATGTACCACATAACTGTGGTTTTGACTGTTTTTATAAGCAGCTGTCCTGGAAGGATTAGGTGTTTGAAGGCTGTCTGTACAGCTAGCATCTGTTTTTGATTTGATGTGCAGGAGAATCTGCCCTGGGCTCCGGTGGCCCTGCGTGCATTTGCCTGCCATGTGAGCCCCCCATGCATAGTCTGATGCGTCTGTTGTCAGGGTTTGGGCGGTCAGGGGTTGAGTAAAAAAAACAGTCCCTTGTTGTGGTTGCATGCTTCTGCCCACCAAAGGAACTCTGCCTTTAGACAAGGTATGACAGGAATGACCAAGTCCTGAGAATGTTGGCACCAAAGACTTTTTAAGTACCATTGAAGTTTCCTCATATGCAGTCTTGCATATGGAATTAGCAGAATACATGAGGCCATGAATCCTAGGGCTTGCAGTATTTTCCTTGCAGATAGCTGGGTTCTGGCGGTCATTTGTTTGAAGCAGTTTTTCAGACAGATCTATTTTACTGAATTGAGAAATGCCATCTGGGAAGTTGTGTTCAAGCTTGCTCCCAGGAATTCAATCTTTTGACTGAGCACCAGTTGTGATTTATTTTCATTGATGGTGTACTCCAATGACGTGAGAAGGCTTTTTACAGATGCCAGGTGCTGAAGAAGCAATTCCTGACTGTCCGCCAGAATCAGGCAGTCATCCAAATATGGGAAAATTTGGATATTTGCCTGCAGTATGGAATGGCTGGAGCCAGGCACTTTGTGAAACATCTGGGCGCAGTAGATAAGCCAAAGGGAAATTACAGTTGTGTACACTTACCATAAATGTAGATGTTCGAATGTATTCACTGTTGCAGTCATTACATTTGGGTAATTTGTTTGCAGATTGCCCTCAGTCGGCCTGATTAACAAAGTCTTGGGTCCTGTGCTGGTTGCTGTCCCTTCTTCCATGACGTCAGGTTGTCAGGGGTATAAAACATGCAGCCGATGCCATTACATCAGTTTTTCTTGCTCCAGATGTCAGGTGCCCCCCAAATGGGGAGCAAATAAAATTAAAAACACAAAAATATACCTCCAACCAAAAGCAAATACACCAAAAAGGCTTTTAGCCATAGTAAAAGAAAGCAGAGGTATAGTCAAAGAAAAACAGGGGGCTGGAGGGAGGGTAACCAGGACTGCAAAAGTGAATACACTCAAACATCTACATTTATGGTACGTGTACACAACTGTACTATGTTCTTCATGTTTCAGTGTTGCAGTCATTACATTTGGGTAGATTCCCAAAGCTATGGTTGGGAGGAGGAATTTATACAGCATTAGGACCAGTTATGAGGCCCTGCAAGACAGCAGTGGCAAAGCTAGCTCTGGATTTAGAAAAAAATGGTAAATGATAATGCTTGGTGAAGGTATGTACAGAACTCCAGGTAGCAGCTTCAAGAATATCCCTGGTAGGAACACCTCTGAGAAAGGCTGCAGAAGTAGATGCAGCCCTGGTGGAGTGTGATATGATCCCCTGGGGGATAGGTTTTCCATGGTGCTTATAGCAGAAATTAATGTAATGGCTTATCCATTTAGAAATGGTTTGTTTTGAAATAGCCTTCCCCTCTGCCCCAGCAGCAAATGCTACTAGCAATTGTTCAGATTTTTTTCAAAATTTAGTTCAGTCCAAGTAGAATCTAAGTTGTCTGTGCACATCCAAGGAATGCAGAATCGGTTCCCCTTTGTTCTGTGGATTGGGAAAGAAGGCTGGCAAATGAATGGACTGATTAACAGCCACACTGGAAACCACCTTGGGCATGAAGGATGGATTGGTCCTCAGAAATACCCTGTCCGCATGAAAGATGATAAAAGGCTCCACTGCCATAAGGACCTGTAATTCAGATATGCTTCTAGCTGAAGTGATTGCTAAAAGGAAGGCTGTTTTCCAAGAAAGAAATTTTAAGTCTGTAGTAGCAGCTGGCTCGAAAGGAGGTAGAGTGAGCTTCTCCAAAACAAAATTAAGGTCCCAGGCAGGAGTAGGAGCTCTCCTGGGTGGTCTCAAGTTCTTTGCCCCTCTGAGATACTGCTTGAGCAGAGGATGAGAAAAGAGTGGTGGTTCTGTGTAAAAGTGAGCTGAAATAGCTGAAGCGTGGATTTTAATAGAGGAAAAAGACAGGCCCTTGTGAAGCATCAAAGTTAAGTATTGTAAAATCTGAGGTAAATTGGGCACTGCTGTGCTCATCCCTAAAGATTGGTTCCAGGCACAGAATCTTTTCCATTTGTCAGCATAAGATTTTCTAGTACTAGGTCTTCTCGCCTCCAAGACGACGTCCATCACAGGTTTGCTGAGGGAAGCTAAGGGTGAATTTAAGTGATTAGCCAAGCTGCAAGGTTCAATATCGGAAGCTGAGGGTGCAGAATTTGGGTCTCCTGCTGAGACAGCAAGGAAGGTGTCTGAGACAGGTGCCATGGCAAGGAATACAGTACAAATGAAAATCTTTATGAGGTATTTGCTTTCCACAAGTAATGCAATTATTAACTTTTACTGACATCGGTAAGGAGCAAGAAAAAGTTTCCCCAACGGGGTACTTAGCTTTAAGTTGAAGACTTCTGAAATTCGAAAATGAAAATTTCAGGAGTCGGCCAACCGACACTTGTGAACTGCTTCTGCTTTGGGCACCGCACGGCAAGAAAAACTGATGTAATGGCACTGGCTGCGTGTTTTATACCCCTGATGACCTGACGTCATGGAAGAAGGGACAGCAACCGACACAGGACCCAAGACTTTGTTAATCAGGCCGACTGAGGGCAACCTGCCAGTAGATTACCCAAATGTAATGACTGCAACAGTAAAACATGAAGAACATGTGCAGAGAACTGATAGTGCATAGAGCCTGCCCTGGAACATACATATCTGCTGCATGACTCCCTTATGGGGATGTGCAGATAAGCTTATTTCAAGGCTAGAGTGACTAACCAGGCATCCTTGATTAGCATAGGGAGAAGCTGTTGCAGGGTAAGCATCATGAATTTTGGGACCACCGGAAAGGTGTTGAGAATTGATAGATCCAGGATTGGGTGCCAAGAGCCCTCTTTTCTGGGCACCAGGAAAAGTCTGGAGTAGAAAAGTACAGTTTTGTACCTACCATAAATGTAGATGTCCGATAGACATGCAACTGCAGTCATAACATGTGGGTTGTCCTGCCTCAGGCAGCCATTCCAAAGTCTGGTTCGGCGTCGGCTGATGTCGCATTTCTCTCCGATGTCAGAGCGGCTGAGTACATAAGCATCACTTCAGTGTTTCTACCCCAGAGATGCAGGGCCCTCCAAGGGAAGGCTGTAATCAAAAATTGAAGACAAAACAGGATTCCAAACAAATAAATGAGCAATAAAAATAATACACCATAACAGATATCCCCAGCTAAGAGTATCAGGGATAGGAGTGGACCCTAGGCATAGAGGGGTATGGAGGGACTGCAGTTGCATGTCTATCGGACATCTACATTTATGGTAGGTACAAAACTGCACTATGTCCTTCAAGAATGCAACTGCAGTCATAACATGTGGGTAGAATACCATAGCTTAGCTGGGGGAGGAGGAATGCTCTAGGAAAAAGATGGTGTGGCAATCAAACCCTGCAGGACTGCCGAAGCAAAGCCTGCTCTGGATCTGGAGTATAGAGGGAGATTGTAGTGTTTGGAGAATGTATGCCTCCATGTAGCAGCTTCTAGAATGTCCTTGGTAGGCACCCCTCTTAAGAATGCTGTAGAGGTGGCTGCAGCTCTGGTGGAATGTGGTCTGATATTGACTGGAACAGCCTTTCCATGAAAGGAATAACAGAATCTGATGCAATGTCCAATCCATTTAGAAATAGTCTGTTTTGAAATTGCTTTTCCTTGGACTGCAGGAGGCTACAAAAAGTTGTTCAGACTTCCTACTGGCCTTGGTTCTGTCCAGGTAGTAGTTGTCTGTGAATGTCCAAGGTATGCAACAGTCTTTCCCCCTTATTCTCAGGATTGGGGAAGAAAGCAGGCAGATGAATGGCTTGATTTAAAGAAACCCTAGATACCACCTTTGGCATAAAAGTAGGGTTGGTCTTTAATGAAACCCTGTCTCTGTGAAAAATAATAAAGGGTGGTATTGCCATTAGGGCCTGTAGCTCCGAAACCCTTCTTGCTGAGGTAATTGCCAACAGGAAAGCTGTCTTCCATGAGAGAAATTGCAAGTCAACTGAAGCTGCTGGCTCAAATGGAGGTAGAGTCAGTTTTTCTAAGACAAAATTGAGGTCCCAGGCTGGCACTGGGGCCTTTCTTAATGTTCTTGATTCCCTGAGGAATTGCCTTAGTAAGGGTGAGAAAAACAGGAGGATCAGTGTTGTATCTTGCTGAAATAGCAGATGCATGTATCTTTATGGAAGAATACGAGAGGCCGTTCTTTAGCATATCTGCCAAGTATTCCAAGATGAGTGGGATGTTCAACAATGATGCATCATGTCCCTTGCTGGTATTCCAATTGCTGAATCTTTTCCACTTTGCTAAGTAAACCTTTCTGGTGGATGGTCTTCGAGCCTCTGTTAGTATCTGCTGAACTTCCTTGGAGAGAGATAAGCTGGAGTTATTTATGGGATCTCCCAGGCTGTTAGCTGCAGTGTCTGAAGATTTGGATGCAGTGTTTCAGTCAAAAGTAGAGGCCACTGAGGAAGGGCCCACCTCCTGGTGTGACATATGCTCCGTAGTAGTGGGTACCAGTGTTGTCTTGGCCAGTCCGGAGCTATTATGATTCCCTTGGGTTTCTCTGCTTTGATCTTTAGTAATACTGAGGTCATCAGTGGCAGAGGTGGGAATGCATAGATTGCTAGGGAGTTCCAGTTGAATGAGAGGGCATCTATTTTCCAAGCTTTTGGATGAGTGCGTCCTTGTGCAGAATTTTGGTAGAAGATGGTTGAGGTGAGAGGCAAATAGGTCCACTTCTGGCTTGCCCCATGTCGAAGTGAGTTGTCTGAAGGCCTCGGATGTAACCTCCACGTGTGGATCTGTGAAATTCCTGCTTAGGCTGTCCGCCAACACATTGTATTTTCCTGGAACAAACTGGGATTGTAACTGGATGTTTAGGCTCAGTGATTTCTCCCATAGCTGCATTGTCAGTCTGCAAAGGGGTAAGAGTGGGTTCCCCTTGCTTGTTTATGTACCACATCACAGTGGTGTTGTCTGTCCGTATCAGTAAATGGCCTTGCTGGAGTTGGTGTTGAAAGGCCTCGATGGCATGCATCACTGCCAGCATTTCCTTGGTTTATATGTAGATGTGTTTCCTTTGGAGACCATTGTCCTTGTATACACCTGCCTTCCATGTGTGCCCCCATCAAGGTCTGAGGCATCTGTAGTCATGGTCTGTGTTATCCGTGGTTTTGAATGACATACCTGTGTTTGCCTGGCTCACCGAGGCCCACCATAGGAATTCCTTTTGTAGGCATGGAATGAGTGGTATGATTGTCTCCAAGTTGTTGCTGTGTTGAGACCAAATGCTTTTTAGGTACCATTGAAGCTTTCTCATGTGTAGTCTTGCTAATGGAACCAGGAGAATGCAAGATGCCATGTAACCCAGGGCCTGTAGGAATCTCCTTGCAGTCAGCTGGGTGAGTTTTGCTAAACCTCCGAAATAATGAGTTAACTTTTCTTGCTTGTCTTCTGTCAGGTAAGCCATCTGAGAGGCTGTGTCTAGTTTGGCTCCTAAGAAGATTATTTGCTGGGACTTTAGCTTGTTGTTTGACAAGTTATCCCCGTATAGAAGGCTTGAGTATACGTCCAATCCAGGTTTTTTGTCAAACATCAATTTGTTTGTGCTCTTAGGAGAGGCAGTCCCAGGCACGGGTAAATTTGTATACCCTGGAGCCTGCAATGAGCAATTACTGAAGCCAGGCATTTTGTAACACTGGAGCAGTAGATAAAGCAAATGGCAATGCTGAGAATTGATAATGCTCTGGCCCTGCAAGGTATCTTCTGCAGCTGTGTCTGATAGGGACATGCAGGTATGCCTCCTTGAGGTCCAGAGTAATCAGCCGACCCCTTGCCCAGCATGGGAAGGAGTTGCTGAAGTCAGCATTTTGAACTTTGGTACTATGAGAAAGGTGTTTAATGCGGACAAGTCCAGTATTGGTCTCCATTGAGATTCTTTTCTTGGAACAAGGAACAGTCTTGAGTAAAACCCCTGGTCCTGTTCTTGTTGTGGAACTCTTTCTATTGCTTTCATCTGAGTCAGCAGAGTGATTTGCTTGATAGCCTCTGCCCTCTGATTTTATGGAAGGTTTAGCATGCCTTGTTTTCTTGGTAAGGTATGAACCTGTACCCTCGGTCTATAATGTCCAAAATCCATTTGTCCTTTGTCAGTCTGTGCCAGTTTTCTGCAAACAGAGATAATTTTAAGGGAGCTTCTAGCTGTTCCCTGGTTCATTGAGATTGTGGTTGTGGGGCAGGTGAAACCCTGCGTCACTTCTTTGGTTTCTGGGCTGTCCTTGTGGTCCCCTGTAAGGGCCTCTGTATTGCCTCTTCCCGTCTGTTCTTACCCTTTGAAACTTTTCTGGATTAGGAAAGGACCAGTTTTGAAGGCCAATTCCTACTAAATCTGGGGGTTGAACCTGGAAAATCTTTCACAGTCTGAACTGATTTTGCTTTTTCTTGATGGTCTTTAACACATCCTTAGCATTTGCACCAAAAGCTTGTTCTTTCAAAGGTGCATCCAAGTTTTGCTTTAACATGATCTGGTAGAGGTTGATCTTTTAACCAAGCATGTCTACGAATGACTGCCCCTGTCATAGCTGCCCTACATGAAGCTTCCAGTGCATCATATCCACACTGCAGGGAGTGATTGCTTACTTGCTGAGTGTTATGAACAGTTTCCTGCAAAGTCTTCCTGTCTAAAGGATCAGGAGTGGCTAATGTTTTTGTAAATCTTCTAACAGATAATCCTGATATTGTAACATATGAAAAGGCAATTTAAAGCTCTCATAGATAAGGTAGTGGATGTGTAAACCTTTTGCCCCATCTCTAATGACCTAGCTTCCCTGTTGGAGGGCAAGATTTTTGAGGTGGAGGCTGAAACTTTTAGGCCCCTGTGAAATAGTTTCCAAATCAGCAGTATGGGCCCTGAATAAATGGGAATGAGTTTCTGGGACCCTGTAATACCTGTCTGGCTTGGCTGGAGCATGAGGAAGAGAATCAGGGGTAGCACTAGAGTCAGTATACAAATCATCCAGAACATCAAGTACAGGAGGAATAGCTAAGGGCCTGAAGGAAAGTCCTAAAGTTTCCTAGAATCAGAATATTCCTGACCTTGCCACTTGAAATGTTCCCTCATGGTGTGCAGAACTTCCCCAAAAGAAATATCCTCAGGAGGGGAGGCCGAGGGGATGGAATCTTCTGCATCCGAGTCCTCATAGGTTTGAAAGGGCTCTTCCTGGCTATCAGAGTGGACAGAGCCCTCAGAATCTTCATCTGAAGGAGTAGGGTCAGAGGTTCTACCGGGGCCTTTTATCAGGAGGAGGCTGGGATCCTCTCTCAGGATGGGCCTGTGAACCTCTAATCATGGAAATTAAATCAGCAGCCATGGACATAATTTGTGTCTCTGGAGCTCTGCTGTAAGGATTTTTTAGTATATGTTTTGTTTTTGCTGGCTGCTTAGCCCTAGTGTAGGCCTTAATAGACATGGCCATAGGGGCCTGGCAGCTCACGTGCAGGAGGACCCGTGTCTACAGCAATGGTCTCGGGCATTTCTCGGTTTTGGTTATCGGAGGAAAATCTATAACTGGCGTCGGAGTAATGTCTGGAATCGGTGACTGGAGAGACCGTCTCAGAGGGAACGTGGAGTCGGTGGTCGAGGATGTTGGTCCTCGTTTTTTTTTTTTTTGAGTTATGGCGTCGGAAGATCCAAAATTATCGCTCTTCAGCGAACTCCGCCCGGCACAGGCTACACAGGCGTGGTCTGGGCCCAGGCAAGGGAAATCCTTATGAGGTATTTGTTTACCACAAGAAAGACAATTGTTAACTTTTTCAGTAATTTCTGACATCGGCTGAGGCAAGAAAAGGTCCCAGCTTTAGATGACGGTATCGTAGAATACAGCAACTGACCCGGCACTTGCGAACTGCTTCTGCCGCAAGAAAGACTGAAGAAATGGCGTCGGCTGATGCTTATGTAGCCCAGGCTCTCTGGTTGGAGAGAATGCGACATCAGCCGACGTCGGACCCAGACTTTGGAATCCGGCCGACTGAGGGCTGCCTGAGGCAGGACAACCCACATGTTATGACTGCAGTTGCATTCTTGAAGGACATCCATGACCCATTTGTTCTACTGGAACAGGTTGAATAGCTCTGATAATGAGCAGGGAAAGTACTTGTGTTTGAGCCTCTGCCCACTGGTTTGGAGGAAGGTCTGGAAACCTGCTTGGGGTTGGCAGTGAATGGAAGTAGAATTTGTACCCCTGGGATACAATGTTTAGGACCCATCGGGCCTGAGTAATGGACATCTAGTTTTTTGCATGAAGGGCAAGTTTTCCTCCTAGGGCCACAAGTAATTGGGCAGGGCTGGGAAGGATAATTGAAAAGTTAGTGTGAACTTTTTCCATAAGGGGTTGGCTTACCATTCCCTGTTTTTGAGGTGGGGGCACTCCATTGTTTAGATCTCTGCATACCCTGAGACTGTAGTCTGGGTGGCCTGTTTCCCCTGGGTTTGAACTGAGAAGGCCTGGAAGGGGCTGGAAAGGACCAGTTTTCTGAAGGCCAATGCCTACTGAATCTAGGTGGCTGCACTTGTAAGAATTCTTTGACAGTTTGCATAGATTTAGCATTTTCTTCCATCTTTTTAAGAACTTCTTCTGCTTTGGTGCCAGACAAACAGTCCATATTTAAAGGAACGTCTAGTAATTTGGATTTGACATGATCTGGCAATGTTTGTTCCTTCAGCCAAGCATACCTTCTCAGTAAAGACCCAGTGACTGCAGCCCTGCAAGAAGCTTCTAGGGCATCAAAACCAGACTGCAAAGTATGCTTACTAACCTGGTTTCCAGAATGCATTCACTCTTGTAAATCTTTATTTTCTGCACAATCTAGAAGTAACACCATTTTTTGTTTAATTAGTTCCACAATATGTTGCCAGTACTTCAACATGTGAAAGTGGCAATTCAATGCCCTGATGGCAAGAGTTGCAGAGGTATATACCTTCTTAGACCATCTGTCTACAGCTCTGGAATCCCTGTCCAAAGGGGTAGGATTTTTGGCTGTAGTAGCCTTAATACCTTTAGGTCCCTGGGAACTGGTCTCTGTGTCAGCAGTAGGATTCTTGAAAAGAAATTTGAGGGAATCAAGTACTCTGTAGTACCTGTCAGGTTTCCTAGGGGCAGGGGTAATGTATCTGGAGTAAGACTGAATTCCATAAAAACATCATGTGCAACAACCAGGACAGGGGGTATAGCTAAAGGACTGTGCTGAGACAACTCTAAAAATTCTCTGAGTCTCTCTTTGGACTGAAGATAGTCTTGGCATTCCCAGCAGAAATTCTCTCTTAAAGTTTGCAAGGTTTCACCAAAACAAAAATCCTCTGGAGGGGAGGCAGAGGGAATGGAGTCTTCTGCATCTGAATCCTCATAAGCTGATAAGGGCATGTCCTGATAATCAGAAAGGTCTGAGTCATCGGACTCCTGGTCTGTAGAATCATTAGGAAATTCAATTATTTGTCTTTTAGCAGGGGAAGGCTGGCTTCCCCTAATTAGGGTGATAAGGTCTTCAGCCATTCTAAGCAGTTGTTTTTGCGGCATGGGAGCTTCAGCATGCACTCTGGTCATCAGTTTTCTAGGCGTAGTGCATACTCTGGGCCTAAGAAACCCGTTAGTTTTGGCTAAAAATGAATTTGTCAGTTTGATGCGAACATTGGTAGGTTAGAATACACCCTCAGAAGCTGGTGCCTGCACAGCTGCTCCGGACTCATCCAAGGTAGAGACAGTCGCAGGTTCCACAGTCGAAGAAGCATCTCGCTGTATACCGGACTCCGAATGGATCTCAGCAGAGGCCTGCGAATCCATAGAAGCGGGCATCAGGGGCTACAAAGGTGCCTCACTGAGTACCAGTGGACTGGCGACTAGCTTAACGGAAGCATCGTCGGCAGTTTTGGACCTATGTGGCCTGTCTCTGTCTTTATTTTTATGTTTTTTCGGAAGATCGGTAGTCAGACAGCTTACCAAAACCATTTTGGAATATGGAGAACAACAGCAAAATAATTTAGCAACAAACATAGCCCAACAATGAATGGTTCAGGCGTTAAACAAGGGACAAAACTGACAGCGAGGGACATCGTGGTCTGGGCCTAAACAGGTGACACAGTAAGAATGAAAATCTCTGTGAGGTATTTGCTTTCCACAGGAAAGACAATTGTTAACTTTTTCTGACATCAGTTAGAGCGAGAAAAAAGGATCCCCAACAGGGTACTTAGCATTAGAAGACTTCAGGATTACAAACTGGAAAATGAAACTTTCAGGTAGTGGCCGACTGGTCAACCGGCACTTGCAAACTGCTTCTGCTTCGGGCTCCTCTTCAGCAAGAAAGACTGATGTAATGCCGTCGGCTGCCTGTTTTATACCCCTGACGGCCTGACGTCAGTCCTGAAACGACAGCATCTGACGCAGAAATACTAAGACTCTGTGTATTCGGGCTGACTGAGGGCTACCTGCAGGCAGATAACCCAAATGTGATGACTGCAACAGTGAAACACGAAGAAAATCTTTTAGTTCTTTGATACACTGAAACCAACAAACAAATCCTTTCTGTTCCCAGGAATTAATTATTTCTCTGTATATTTTATGTGGATAGCTCTTTGTAACTATGAATGATGTTAAAAGATCAAACCAGATTTTTAAATCTATATTTGCATTAATAATTTTCTTAAATGAGTCAATAATTTTCTTGGGTGGCGAAAACAAGGGTACCTTTTTGGCTAGGCTTATATAGGCCCTAGGGCCAATCACCTAGTACCTACCTATGAGCCTATGTAATAATTAATCATACGAGATTTAGTGGGCTTAGTTATGTTATACTGCATACTAATACATAATATGTGCCATGGCAAATTGTTTTTATCTATTTGAAATTTTTTTGTAAATCAAATTCATTTATTGATATTACACTTAGTAATTCTTTCCAATTTGCAGAATAATTTGTACTTATCCAATCTAAGATTGTTTTAGATATTGATGCTTTTATATATGTTTCTATATCAGGAAAGTTTAATCCTCCCTGTTTCCATGGTCTGATATGATGTATTAAACCTATTCTGTTTCTTTTGTGAAACCATAAACATTTTATTAGGCACGAGTTTACTTCTTTGAGTATATTCCTTTCTGGTAACAGTTGTATTGCCAAAGTTATATATAGAATCTTCGGTAGTAAAAGCATTTTTATTAATTTTATTAACTGTAGTCTAGCTTCAAATGTTATTATTTTGCTCCACTTTTCCTCAGAGATTTTGATTATATTGATGATATTATTGTAGTTTTTTTGAGACTAATTCATTATTACCCTTGCATAACTCAATTCCTAGATATTTTAAGGTAGATTCTTGTTTCCCTATAATGTGACTCCCCTTCATCTGCAATTCTTTTTTTTATTTAAAAATAAAAATTTTGATTTTGATTTATTGAAATGGAGTCCTGAAGTCCTGTAAAATGTGTCAATTAAAATATCTAATTCTTCTAATGTCTCTTTTGTATTGGATAATGTTAATAATATGTCATCAGCAAACAGCATTACTTTAGAACTGTATTGTTCATAAACATCTATTCCTTTGATTTTTGTATTGTTATGTATTGACTTTACCAATATTTCAATAGCCAGAGCAAACAGAATCAGTGACATGGGACATCCTTGTTTAGTACCCTTTATTATATGTACAGATTCGGAGGTGAAAGGAGCTAGCTTAACACATTGTATATATATTCTTTAGTAGATGAACAAAGGAAGGAGGAAATTCAAATAACACCAGAATTTTGAATAGTCTCAATTTAGAGAATCAAAGGTTTTCTCTATATCTAAGCCAATTATGAGTGTTTCTTTATTTTCTTTACGAATATAATCTAGAAGAGAAATTATCCTTTTAATATTGTCATGTGTATGTCTATGATATATAAATTCAGTTTGATCATTATTTAAGAAGCATATTATTCAGATAAGGAAATATTTGTACTCTATGAACCCTGCAGAAAGCTATTACTTGAGCCAGGCATTTGGAAAATATCCTTGGGGCTGTGGAAAGACTAAAGAGGAAGACACAGAGAAATGTAAATACTTCCTGAAGGCAGGGTGAATAGGAATATGAAGACAGATGTTGCTCGGATCAAGAGCAACTTGAAAGGCCTGAGGTAGCAAGAGTGGAATCAGTGTCTGGACAGAAAGCATCCTGAAGGTAAGTACCTTGAGGAAAGTATTCAAAAAAAGAAAGGTTTAGAACAGGACTTCAGGACCCTTAGTTTTTGGGTACCAAAAACATCCTGAAATACAACACTGTAGCCCTTAGGGCCTCTGGAATGGGTTGAATGGTGTCTTGATCCAGTAATCCCTGGAAAATGGGGAATTTGACCTGCAAGGGGTTGAGGAATGCCCAAAACGGGGCCATCGATTTCCAGACCATGAAGTAGCCCTGAAGGATCATTAAGAGACCAAAGAGTCTGAAGCAATCTGATGACAAACAAGGAGTGACAGAAAAAGTCTGAGAGACAAGGAAACCTGGCTGAGGAGAGGGAAGGTAAGAATGTCAGATGAAGACAGATTAATTCTAAAAGGAAGGTTTTTGATGTCTATGCATCTGAGTTGGTTTATCAGAAAAAACCCAACTTGGAACTTTCTTACCTTTGCAGGGCTGATGAGGGGCTGTCTACCAAAAAAAAATAAATAAATAAAAGTGGTCTTAGCAGGATAATTCCTCTGAGACTTAGGAATGGGAGAGACAAAAATCTGCTTAAGATCCTTCATGACCTTGCCTTGGCCCTGTAAGATTTTAAATAAATCATCCACTGAAATACCAAAGAGATTTTGATTATCTAAAGGAGCATCAAGAAGCTTAGCCTTAATATAATCAGGCAAAGCCTGAAGATGAAGCCGGGAATAGCATCTCATAACAGAGCCTGAAGCAGCTGGTCTAGAAGAGGCTTGTTCAGCATTCTAACTACACTTGATGGAGTGACGAGCCACCTGAAAAGTGGATCCCACCAAAAGATAGAGCAGTGGTCTTAGCCTGAAACTCAGGCAAGTCAGACAGAATACTCCCAAGTTGAGATAAAAGTAGTAAAATACAGCAGGTCATGTGAGTTTATGGCATGAAATAGACTTTATTCCCCAGCCTCTCCATAACTCGGCTATCCTTGCATGAGGAAAGAAGCTGGGAAGGCTTATAAGCAGACAGAGAGAGAGAGTCAGACTACAGCAGGATCAGAAAAAAAGACACTTATAAAGAAACCTAAAAGCCTCAAGCACCTTATAAAAATTACCAAGCTTCTTAGGAATGGGGGGGGAGTCATGAGCCAAGGATGAAACTGAAAAAAGTATCCAGCCAATACAAGAGGAACAGCAGCAGGTTTAGGTGAGTCCATCTGCAATAACTTATACCACCTTTTCTGGATATCAGAAACCTCGGAGAAGATCCATTTTAAATGCTCCATCATGCAACCTACTGTATCACCAAAGGACAGTTCTTCCAAAGGGCAGTCTAGGCTCATCCATCTCCTCAAAGCCATAATCCAAAGGCATTACCATTTGGGAGGAGTAGGCCAAGGAATTCTCATCTGAGTCTGATTCCCCAGCAGAGGAATCTAGTTCCCTAGATCTTTTAGGGGTAGAAGACCAAGGAGGGATAGGAAGAGAATCCCCCTGGGGATGTCTCAAAGCCATCAGGGCATTAAACAAGCTCCGAGTAAAATCCCACTACTCCTTCTGAGGAGTCATGGGAGTGGGAGAAAGTTGCTTAGTCTTCTGTCTCTTCTTAAGGGGGACGTCAGCTTTAACCAGTCATGGTGGTTCAGAACCTTATCTTGACTCAATCAGGGTACCAAGAGCTTCCTCCCTAAGATCTGGGGAATCCCTCTAGACCCCTCACATATGATCAGCCATGGTTCCCCCTCCATGTCCACTGCAGATGTTTGTAAAGCCTCTGAGGATGTGCAAAAAGCCAGTTCCATGCTGACCTCTGACAGGATCATGATAGAGAGAACCAACGTCAGCACCAGGCAGTCTTCAGGGTTATCATCTAATTCAAGAGAGATGTCCAGCTGAGGCAGAACAGCAGCAGTATCAGACCTTGACTTGCTGGACTTTTTCTTAAGAGGTGGCTGTACCATGGTACAAGTGGATTCAGAACAGCAGCAGTATCAGACTGTGATTTATTGGACTTTTTCTTAAGAGGTGGCTGTACCATGGTACAAGTGGATTCGGCCATGGCACACTGAGCCAACAACTTGAGATGTTGGTTTTCAAGATAAATGGAAAGTGAAGACAGATGGCTGTGAAGAGTCTTCAGCACAAACTCCTGACAAACAGAACATAGTGTGGTCGTGAGAAGCTTCTAGACAAAACAAACACTTGAAATGATGATGTTTATGAGAAATCTGCCCCCAACACTGACATTTCCAGTTTCTTGGATTATATGCACTCCCAAAATAAGGTATAAATGAAAAAAAAGGAACCCCAAGGGGTACTTATCTGAAAGAGGCTCGGTATAACCAGCACAGCGAGGAGTGTTCAGACCAACTTCCAACTATGGCATTTGGACTGCTGGCAAAGATTTTCTGAGTTTGGAGCATCTGTACATCATCTTTATGACCTACACTGACACGGGCAGCAGACATCTAATGTATAATGCTGATAAGAATTAAGGGCTTTGATATACTGGCCAGATGTAGGGTTATCCTTAGCAGGAGATCCCAATTCCCAGATTGGAAATTCAAAAACTTATGGCCTAAAGCCAATCATTTGTTAAAGGATTCTTGGGAATTCTTGAGACGGGTTACCCCTGAGCTTCTTGTTCCAAATCTAAAATTCTTGACCATAGATGTTGTAGATCTGTTTTCAGTGATACCACACGAAACAGGTTTACTATGGTTGGAAGAAGCTCTTACATCTTGCCCTAAGGTTAGCAATAATGACATTTTTGTCATTTTGGAACTGGTGGAATTAGTATTACATCATAACTTTATTTATTTCCTCAGGTGAATATTACAAACAGACTTCAGGTGTCGCTATGGGGGCCAATTCTGCCCCCACTTATGCAGATATCATCCTTTCTGTTTGGGAGAGCAAATATGTACTCAATAGCCCTTTCAAAGAACATTGGGTAGCTTATTTTAGATTTTTGGACGATATCTGCATTTTTTGGACAGGACCAGAAAGCACTATTAAGGACTTTATGGAATATCTAGCTACCACTACGGATTTTCTTACTTTCACCTATCATATACATGAAGGGAAGGCTGAATATCTGGACGTTCTTCTTAGTATTGATGAGGGTAGATTCAGATCCACTGTTTACAGAAAACCTACATTTTCCAATAGTTACATCCATTTCAACAGTTCACATCCTATGTATCAAAAGAGAGGCATAATAAAAGGCCAACTGGTTAGGATATCACGTATGACATCAAATGACGATGATTTCCAGTTGGAATGTTACAAACTTTTCCAAATGTTTCGTGATAGGGGTTACCCCAATGAATTTATACAAGCCATTTGGGAACAGGTTAAAGAAGGTAGAAACAATAGATTCAGACCTATTTTGGGTTTGGGACAAGCTGAAAACATTTCTAACAGAGTGAACAACCAGTTGGATTTTAAAAATGCTTTCATTACGGAGTATAGTGTTGACTCTGGGGCCATCAGGGACATTATTTTAAATGAATGGGAAACCTTCAAGGACTAAAATCTACATGGTAAAAACATCAGGACAGTTTTCCGAAGAGGGAAAAATGTAAAAAACCTTTTAGAAACAGGCTCTTCTTTACATAATACCTCTAATAAACGTAAAGGTACTTATAGATGTGGATCGTGTGCACAATGTCCATATACTGTGCATAATGAGGAAATATTCCTCACAGCAAGAAATAAGATTATCAAAGCTACTGCATTCTTTAACTGCAATAGTTATGGAGTTGTTTATTTGGCTATTTGTTTGAAATGTTTAGCATTTTACATGGGCAAAACTGAGCGTACGCTTAAACGAAGAATTTACGAGCATTTGTATGAAATACAAAAACAAAATAATACAAATGCTCTGTTTAGACATATTTCAGTATGCCCTACAGCTAAATATCAGTTCTTTGTTTTGGAAAGTACTGTCAAAGACCCCAGGGGTGGACCATGGCAAATGAAATTAGAACATAGAGAGACCCACTGGCAGATTTTTTTGGAATCTAATAGGGAACCCGGCTTGAATGATTACATATCTATTAAACCTTTATTAAAGTTAAAAGCTACTAGTATATACGTTGTAATCCATAAATTTTATACAACTTTTTATTTATACTATTAAATACCTTTATTTAGGGTTATATATTGGAAAGTATTTATACATACATGTATTAAATATATATGCTTTTTTATTAGAAACTATTTTAGATATGCATATATTATATATGTTTTTAATTTTATAGCGTTGTTCGTTTGTTTCTTTAAAATTTAATTAGATTTAATCAGAGAATCAATTAATGTTTGTATATAAACTGCTGGTTTATTCATTAGTAGCATCTGATGAAGTTACATTGAGTGACGAAAACGTGTTTTATTTGGAAGTTACCTGCGTTAATAAAACTGTGTTTTACACATCTCTGGATTTTCTCGGATATTTATTGGCGTTCTGCATCCTCCGTCACTGGTATTTTTCATTGCTTAGCAGGAGATCCCATAGCTTATGAACAGTACACCAGTCATATGGAATGACATCACCCATTCTGCTGCTATCATCCAAATTTATTGGTATTGCTGAACTGTTTGTTTCTAATGCTGACCTGCTAAAAAATATTTGAAAACCTTAACAACAATGGAAAAGCATACAGCACTGTATGCTTAAGTGGGTGAAATGGACACTTACCATGCATACTGACTTCATTTCCATTCTTTGCTGTTGTACAAGGTTCACCTAATAATAATTAATTGTGACGTGTTTAACTACATCATTCCTTTTCAGCATTCAGTTCTCTCTACATAAATGCATGTTGCTGATTTTAAACCAAATTTCATGAGCACGAGTGTTGTTGCTGCTGCTGCAGACATTGGTGAGATGGAACAGGGTCCAGACCACCCTTAATTATTTCTGTTCAACCATCTTCTGTATCACATTCATCCCTATAGATGGATAAAAAGTATTTCTCATCTGGTGATAACTGAATAAGATTCAGAGACACCCCCCTCCCATAATAGAACAGATTCTGCCTGGCCTTGCTTCTAACATGTGCTACTATATCATTTGCCCTTTTTTTGCACTGTGCCAATGTTTGACCTCTGTCAGACACTGCATTAATTTCAACTACTTCACTCCAAGTCTTGCCCCTCTCAGCTTTTCTGGGCTACCTTTACCAAAGAGAAAGTAAGTCTTAAATGCTGCCATGAAGACCAGTTTTCCTCATGGCTGAAGTTATCCGTTCTCTGCTTTGACCTCTTATTTTCCATCAGTATTACAACTGAAAAAAAAGGGCCACAGTCAGATAGTTTGACAATAAAGTTTTGATGTAATCAGCTTTTAAAGTACAACACACTGACCAAGTCTTCCTGCCATGTACAGTAAACACAAATGTTACTTAAGACAAACCATACAGTTATGCAGAGAAATGTCAATATAGTCACAGAAAATTGCAATATATTACTTACAGTTTACTCAGGTAATGAATGCAATCACTTTTGTCACAAAAACAAATCCATGCCCTACCCTCTGCTACTATCATGTACTTATAATACTGCTATTTTTATTCATCACTGTCACTCTAAAAATCTCCATAGGTTCATAGGTTAGTACTAGGCTAACTGCCCTTATGGGCCATTTTAAGCCTAGCCAATTACCGCATGTCAGAATCAAACCCTGCACCTTGTGTTTCTAAGGTAAGCACCTTAACCATTACGCCAACCTCCCACCCTACAGTTCATCACACATCTGCTGATATCCTTAGCACTGCAGAAATTCAGTAATAAATGACTGCATTTATACCCATGTATTCACAGTTACTAAATTATACCACAGTAATAATCATTTTCTGCCATCAGTAATCATTTCCACTACTACTGTCATGAAATCCAACTTCAAAATGACACAAATCTAGCAATCAGTGCTATCATAACATGAACATCATACATGCAAATTCATTACATACGACTTTTAGTTCAATAAAAAACATATTTTAAGAGCTTATTAAGTGATGATATTTTTAAAAATATATCCTTACTGTAGTAAGTCTGCTGTATCCTAATGCATCTGCCAACTATCTCACCTATTGTTGAATTTATATGGCACTACTGAACTTACTGGTGAAAGTTCAGGACCATTTACATGTGTTATATGCAAATTAAGCTAATTTACATTCATCTTTATGAATCATAATACTAGGCAAATGTACTGAGATATATTGGCAAATTTCAGCTTTTCGATGATCATTAATGTGTGGCCAAAGTAACATGAAGGCACATCCCGCTGATATGGATGCACTGCAGATGCTTCCGCAGCCCTCTGCAGTTGTCCCAAGCTTGCTGCGGATATGTGTGAATGGCCCTAAACTATCTAAAATCAGAATGTAGTTAAAATAAACACACACACACAATGGAGTCATCTGAATGTAAAGTTTCAGCAATCTAAAGTGTAATTCCTGGCCATCCAATGTTGTGTGTCAAGCCCTAGCACCTGAAATAAATCATGACTTCCTAAAATTTAAAAAGTCATAGTAAAATTTAATTCCACCTCCCACCCAAAAAAAATATATATAAATATATATAAAAAACATGAGATATACTTGTGATACAGTACAAAAATAACCTTTACTAATAAGCATTATCAATTTCCATTTTAATCAAGTACAGAAGGGAAAGGTAAATGGTTTCCTTCATGAAAAAAATTTGTGACAAAGCAGCTTTGGTTAAGCACATCACATTGATGTGGATGCACTGCAGATGCTTCCGCAGCCCTCTGCAGTTGTCCCAAGCTTGCTGCGGGAACGTGTGAATAGCCCTAAACTATCTAAAATCAGAATGTAGTTAAAACACACACACACACACACACACACACACACACACACAATGGAATCATCTGAATGTAAAGTTTTAGCAATCCAAAGTGTAATCCCTGGCCATCCAATGTTGTGTGTCACGCCCCAGCACCTGAAATAAATCATGACTTCCTAAAATTTAAAAAGGCATAGCGAAATTTAATTCCACCCCCCCAAAAAAAAAATATATATATATATATATATATATATATATATATATATATATATATATATATATATGGGTCTACTTCATTTCACCTAACTTCCAATTCACTGACTTTCATTTCACTGACCCCATTTCACTGAAATTTCATTTGACTGACACTTCATTTCACTGACAGTTCATTTGACTGACAAGTATTATTAGCAAGAAAATGGAATATGCCCCCTTCCCCACTGTACCCTGGAGTTAGAATATATAGTTGGGGGTGTAGGGCGCAGCCCCCACTTCATTTCATATGATATTGTTAAGTTTTGATATAATATTGCTTAGTAAAAGAAAAGTAAGTGGGGGGCTTTGCCCCCCACACCCCCCCAACTATATATTCTAACTCCAGGGTCGCACTACAGTGGGGAAGGGGGCATATTCCATTTTCTTGCTAATAATACTTGTCAGTCAAATGAACTGTCAGTGAAATGAAGTGTCAGTGAAATGAAATTTCAGTCATTTGGTCTCAGTCAAATGGGAGTCAGTGAATTGGAAGTTAGGTGAAATGAAGTAGACCCATATATATATATATATATATATATATATATATATATATATATATATATATAAAACATGAGACATATTGGTGATATGGTACAAAAAATAACCTTTACTAATAAGCATTATCAATTTCCATTTTAATCAAGCACAGAAGGGAAAGATAAATGGTTTCCTTTATGAAAAAAATTTGTGACAAAGCAGCTTTGGTTAAAAAAAATTGCCATTAATATAGCTGTTGTACTAACCATGATAGTACAAAGGTTTGGTTAACACCCCACAGGGAATGGTTCTAATCCCAATAAATAAATTCCTGCCTATAAGTTCCTCATTGTTACTCTGACACTTCAAAAGATGGTAGCACCTGTGAGGGCACAAGATTGTGATCCCAGCTGGTCTGACAAGGACCCCAAGATAATGCTCTATCTTCTCAATGATTAATATTGTGATGAGATTGAGGTGTGTACAAGACATAGTACATGGAAAACAATTCTTTATCTGACAGGAATTGGATAATCACTTGTTAACCCTGACAGGTATAACCTGCTCAGGCCAGCAGTGTCATCACCATTATGATGATCTGCAGAAGTGTAGTGATGACCAACTGGCTGAATAGGTAGAAGAGGTAGCAGCGAGAAGGCCAGTGTTCTACAGTAAGTTAAAAAAAATAGTTTCTTAATGTTCACTATTACATTAAGTCATATTACAGATAAAAATTAACAAGTTGGCATAACATGATCTTTTCTAAAAAGATATGTGTTCCCAAAAATATTACTTGTAATGCTACAATGATATACATGGGAAATCATGAACATGTTTGTAATCATACATGCATCTTTTTAAAAATATGGCTATGAGTAATGTGTTAGATTTTAATAATATACAAATGTGACATATGTTTATTAAAATAATAACTTGTATATGTCACTCTGTAAACCATGTATTGAGTTACAAAAAGAAACATTTGTTAAGGGATTTATAAATAATGAAAATAAAATAAAAATTATACATTACAAGTTACTAGTATTGCATAAATGACTTAATATCTACATTACATGAAGTCAATTTTATGCAGGCCATAGAAATATATAAGTAATACAATTGCTTAATATGGTTGTTTTTATTTGCACGTACAACATGGCTGCAGTTGGAGACACCACACCCTAGTTACAGTGGTGGTTGGGGAATGGGGTGGGGGTTGCTGTGCCAAGTAAATGACTAGCACAGATATTACTGAGAAATGCTGTTTTAATTCTACATTACCTATCAAAGCAGATGCATTTAGACAGCAAAGGAAAGGCAGACTTCCATGAATTGCTACATTTCAGTGTTCGTGAAAAAGTTGTACCCGCACATAGTGGTACATGAACACCACAGTATTTTGAAAATATTCTACACACATTTCATACTTATTTTTCTCTTGCATGCCAGGGAATATTGGCACAGTATTGTAGAAAATGATATAGCTATGCATATGTAAGAAAACAGAAAAGAAATTACACAGGAATACACACAAACACAATTTTTTTATATATATTTATTTGTGGGTCTACTTTCATTCACTGAATTTACGGTTCACCATTCAGCCGAAACCACACTATGCCAAAGTCTGTCTAATCAACATAGGTACTGTGTTGCTGGTAGTACGAGAAGTACAAGTATACAGCCTTTATGTGACTTCTCATATACCATACCAGTCCTGAGGCATGACGGATGTGATGGTAGTGTCAGCAATCTTCAGGATATGGTACTTTATTTTTGTACCACTCGTAGCTTTCAAATGGAGATCATACTACAGTAAAGATAGGGAAATCTATCCTTGGTGTCACTGTAGTGCGATCTTGGAGTTGGTATAAATAATTTGTCGGGGGTGTGGGGGGCAGGGGGGCTTGTCCCCTGCAAAAATATTGGACAATGTGTGTGTGTGTGTGTGTGTGTGTGTGTGTGTGTGTGTGTGTGTGTGTGTGTTTTTACATTTTACAATGGTTGTTGTTTCAGGGATATGTAGTTCGGCATGTGTAGTTTCGCACTAATGAGATTTTGGCTGAATGGTTGTAGGTTATTATTGATTTTCAAAAACTCAATGACATGGTCCTACCCATATGAATTTTGAGTTTCTGAAAATTTGATCAACTTACAGAAATCCATATTGATGTGTGTGTGTGTGTGTGTGTGTGTGTGTGTGTGTGTGTGTGTATGTATATATATATATATATATATATATATATATATATATATATATATATATTCACTTTATAATCTCGAAATACTGAAATATTGAATTTCAGTATCTCGAGACTATGAAGTCGAAAACTCACAAGCCCGAAAACCAAAACCGTGAAATTCAAAACTGCAAACGTAAACAAAACATTATACCATACATTCAATCACAAATACACCTACCTCCCAACACTACAACAAAGCAAAACAACACACATGAACACAACAAAACAAACACACACACACCCACCCTTCCTACAAGCATGCGGCCAAGCCCCCTGCACCCCCCACATGGGGGGCTGCGCACTCCACACCCCCGCTACTTATATATACTAACTCTGAGGTCACACTAAACACCGAAAGAAAACCCAACACCACACATTCTATATCCCCTTGCACAAACACACATCACAGACATACAAACACCACCACTATCAACACTGACATACTCTTACATATATATATATATATATATATATATGCACACACACACATTTTATATATATATATATATATATATATATATATATATATATATATATATACACACACACACACACACACACACACAAAACAAATGTAAATACAGGTAAACAAGAACTGCCTTCTCTTTTTTAATTACATCTGAGGAATAAACAGAATACAATCGCCACTAGCAACAAAGAAGAGTAGAAAGGTTAGATCTTCTGGTAAGTAAAACTGAAATTCAAGAGAATTCTTTCTTGCTTTTTTACAATATGTACAGGAAGCATAAAAAAGGATTTGACGTCAAATAACACTAACAAAAAAAAGAGAGAGAGAAATATATGCATGCATAACTGATGTACGCTTTTTACAACTGTTTTCTGTATTGGTAATAAGAAAATTATTTTTATAGCTTTATAGATGAAAGAAATGCAACTGAAACCAACAGAGTTCAAGCTAATGTTACTGATTTTACCAGATTACTTCTAATAATTACAAAGGGTATTTTTACTACTGTACTGAATGCATTATATGTACATAACTTGAGAGATGCACTTACCCTTCAAGAAGACACAAGCACTTGCCATATGAATTCATCTGAAGTTGAATCATATAATTCTTCCACAGTAAAAACAAAACTTCCCAAATGACTACTCCCATTGTAAGTATAAGAACATCCTGTACACAAGTTTTACTTCAATAAAGACTTTAATGCAATATTTCAGGGACAGATCATCCTCACCCTGTGTGGGGATGTCCTTTTAAGGTCAGGGTGGAGGCACCAGTCCCGCAGGCCTCTGGCACATGGCAATCTGGCAAACCCCACCAAAAAGGGCACTGAAGCTTAGTAGAGGACATACTGGTGGAGGTAGTGGACACAAGAATTCAGCTAGATGAAGCCTCTATTCAGCGCATGGAAGACAGACATGCTCTCCCAGTTGGTGTTGACCCAACACATCAACACAGGCCCCTACCCCTTAAACATCGACATACTTCTCTGTAACACCATCTGGCAGTGGACATGTTTCAAGCTGTGTTGACTGAGACTCCAGATGGCAACATCCTCAGCCCATCTTCCCTTATCCCTTCACCTACATGCTTTATTTCCCACCCACACTACCCTTTCATATAAAAACAAAACTGAAAAAATAAGGGGTCTTATCCCTTGACATGAACATAGTAACATTTTGCTCCTGCCTGTTTGGGAGGTTACGTTCTTCTGTGTGCTTCAACGGTTTGTGTGTTTTTTGTGGAGTGGCATCATGAACATAGTACCCATCGTTCTCACTTCCTCTAGCACAAACCCTCCTGATGTTTCCTTTCTGTGTTCTCTTTATTTCTCTTCTCTTTTTCAGTCATTCCTGTCTACCCCTGTTTATACTTTAATGAAACCATCAGGGTGTCCACAAAAGGATACCCCTATATGAACCATTATAAAACCCTTTTCTTCTTAAAAAACTAAGTTTTACTTGCTGCACAGTCCACAGATTTCTTTAAACAATTTATACATGACTGCGCTTAGCTATATTCACCAGCAATATTTTAAAAAAAATAATAACACAAACCCTCACACTTTTGAAAAATAACTCACAACTTTGTAATGCTGAACTTTATACAACATACTTTTTTTGTGGGAA
The DNA here is from genome assembly GCF_019279795.1 of Protopterus annectens. Classification (NCBI taxonomy): domain Eukaryota; kingdom Metazoa; phylum Chordata; order Ceratodontiformes; family Protopteridae; genus Protopterus; species Protopterus annectens. Next base: position 695,815,723 of record NC_056729.1, on the reverse strand, counting down.
GAGGGTGTGTTTTCAAAAAAGACTTTATTTTTCTGTATTCATCGCAAATAACTTTCACTGACCTTATTTGCATATTTGTGTAGCACCTCTATTCACAGACACTGTAAATCATTTGCAAAGCCCTGGACTCTGAATACCGGCCATAATATTTATCACAGCATGAAACCAGGAAAACAATCCTGTAGAATGTATTACTTTTCATCCAAAAAATAGTTCCCTCTGACATTCTTACAACTTCACCATATATTACAGATAAATACAATAATTGGATCATTTGTATTTTTGTCTTACTTGTGAAACCACTTACAACTCCATATACATAATGTATACAACCTTCCATTTACACAGATCAAAACCACCAATTCCCCTTCTTTTATCTTATCCCCTACACATACAAAATAATACATTCTAAAGTTTATCTTAAGCTAAACTGGGACCCAAAAGTGTACCCAGCCATCTGTATGTTACTGAGTAATACAAGTACATTTTAACTTACCCACTCATCTTAACCCATTTACTAATTACCACTTCCACAGAACTGTTCCCAAACTGCTGTCTGTTTTGGAATATTTTGAGCTCTGTATATAAATGCCTATATCTCCAAAATTATTTCTGACATATTTCCATGAAACTTTTTAAGAATGTTAATGGCATAATTAACTATAAAACTTTATTGCATTTGGCTCTCATTCAGAAAGGTAAAGAAGGATATGCAGCTTGCATTTTAATAAAAATTCACTATTACATCAAATAATATAAAATTAATAAAAATATCATTTTTACACAGGAACATATTCTTTTTAGGCATGAAGTCACAGCAACATTACAGATTTATTTTTTGATAACTTTTACATTTCTTACTGGAAGGCATATTTTTATTTCAAGTGTTTTGAAAATACTGCTTCAAAACAGTCTTATGAAATTTTCAAGAAAAGATATTTGGATGGACAGCCTTGTATGCACACATGATGAATTAGCAATTAAGAAAAACAGACAGCAGAATCTCATATTTGTGTATGCATATAAGAAGAAGTAAAATATGTGTGTTTTGCTATAACATTTAAAATTACACTAAATATAACTTTTCCAGATAAATAATACTTTGGTCATCTTTTTATAAGAACCCACTGATGATATGATTCAGCTGCAACTGCACTCTCCCCACCTAGCCTACTAATCACCCCACTCCATCCTGAATGACCAAATTCCTGACTAACTCTGACTACAAGCTAACCTAACTTAAATGTACATATTGTAAATAGCACATAAATGTACATATTATAAATAGCACATTCCACCTTTTCTCTCTTCTTCTCACTTTCAATTAAGGCACTACTGTCATCTCAAATATTTAGATACTAAGTAACCAAAGAATTATTCCTGCTCCCTAACATGAAATGTAATTGTAAATGTGTCTTTACTATGAATGTATCTGTAACTACACTATGCAATGCAGAGCTTTTCTCCTTGGGTCTCCACTGAAAACTGGCTCCCTAAGCCCAGTGGACCTCCCTGGTCATCAAACTGGAAATAAATAAATAAATGCCAGTCTGAAAAAAATGTGACATGTACTTGCTTATTGTGAAAGGAATGGCAAAAACGTAGAGCACCTAAATGGCTACTTAGCTGGGTCCTTAGTAGTATAGGACAATATATCTGAAATATTTGAAATATTCAGGTTAATTTATCTGAAAAATGTATCATGACCTTCATTTACAATATGCACTTAGCTGTAGACTCTAGATATAAAGAGACATAACTTTAGCTTCATGTAATGTACTTTTCTGCATAACAGTCTAAATTTGGAAGCAGACATTTTAATTCCAATGAAATTTTTTTGTTATGATGTACAGGCAACTGAAGGGGTGCTACATAGCCCAGCATGAGCAGAAGCTAATGCCCAATGGAAAGCATGTATAAAGCAAAATGTTAAGACTGAGCATGATGGCCAATGAGTCCCTGCATTTCTTATCTTCATATACAAGAAATCATTTTTTTACTTTTATTACATAGCTTTCAAGCAGTGAAAATTGAATATTAAGCTACAAAATGACCAAAACTGCTATTCTACCTAAGAGATCTTGATGAAGCTGAACTCTGAATCTGACTCCATCATTTTAGCTGCTTTAATCCATTATATTTGATTATTATGTTATATTATATTACAATTACATTAATTCTACTGGTGAAACACAAAACATTTTTACTTGTTACAGAATGACAAGTCAGTAAAGATTCATACTGAACTAATATTTTATAATACAGCCTGAACAAGTTATAAACACATCAACAAGATATTATGTAAAATGTCATACTTCATCATTGACAGCACATGAAACCCTGTCTTAGGTAATTATATACAAAGACTACACACCAGACCCCTTAGAGATATCATTAAAAACATTCAGGAAGTAACAATGATTTAGCCATAAACTGCATCTAAGGCTGCTACTCTATTATTAGAAATTTCAGTGCAGCTCAGTATGTAATTTGATCCCATCAGTTCACCTGTTTCAAACCAGAGAACTTGAACCAAAACGTTACAAATGGAAAACAAAATTCGAGTGAAATATATAGCATTCTTACTTCTGATTAATGACAGCTTAGCAAAGATACTTTTTTGTCAATGCTGCATTCTGCATCCTGAAAAGAAGTTGTATACCCAACCAGCAGACACCAAGTATAATGCAAAATGTCAGTGTGACACTGAATGGTCTATGGAACCTTGAAATTTGTACCCATGAATAAATGGCAATACAGCAACTTCCTTCGGGGGTTCATAATAAAATCTGCGGAGAATTCTAATAGGGCAGTTTGGTACAATATATACCAAAGGCTACTATTCTACTCTTAGGATTTATGTACAGTTTGATGCCACTTCAGCTACTTCAAACAATGAAATCTGGTTCATAGGTAAGTAGTAGGCTAGCTGTCCTTGGAAGCCATTTAAGCCTAGCCAATTTCCTTCAAAGGAGAGAATCAAACCCTGCACCTTACATCTTTGAGGTAAACACCTTAACCATTAAGGCAATCCCAACCCATGACACGTAACAATTTAAAAGAAAATACTAATATTTTTTTCTGATAAATTACATAGGATTTTTTTTACTTGATATAGTTATATTCTGCACCTTCTGTGAGGAGTCTGCATGTCCTCCCTGTGGTCGAGTGGCATTCGAAAGACATGCGTGAATGGGCATGCCTTTGTTGAAGGTTGGGCATCGGGCTGGCACCTCGGCATCGTAAAAATCTACTGCTAATCATTAGCGGACAGGAATTCCACTGTGGCGACCCCTAACTGGGAAAAGCCGAAAGAAGAAGAAGATGACAGTTATATTCTGGACTGGTGCTGCACAGCACAGGAAGACACACCCACAAACTGAAAGAGTCTAATGGAAAATAAGACACTGTTATTAAAACACTCAAGGTACCCATGTCAATCCCCTTTGAGACTTTAAAATAAATCTTTTTTACAATGACAGTGAGATGCTTTGCTACAAACTGCACTTAAGACTGCTATTCCACACTTAAGGATTTAATTTCTAATCAATTCTAAATTTGAACTCATCACTTTTGCTGCTGCAGATCATGGAGTTTGAGCCATGGCATGTCACAACTGAAAACATAACGATGCTTCTAGAAATACATACAAAATTATTATGTTTGATATAATAAGTCAGTAAATATATATTCTGGACCAGTGCTACATTCTTCATTCAGAAAAGAAATCATATACCCATACAACCAAAGCATAATACAAAATGCCAGAATATGACATTGAAGGCTCTATGCTAAAAGATCAAACCACAATGACTGATACCAGCAAACTGGTCAATCAGAACATTAAAAACCAAAACGGAGAAACATAAATGGCAGAAGGGAAAGATCTACTTTCTTTTTAAATTAGCAATCAGTTAACCCTGCCACTAACTTCAGAGATAAACTGTGTGACTACTGGTAGAGTTACAGAAGGAGTTTATCTATGGTAAAGTATAGGGTTCGGATAAGGGACCCAGTGTACCACCTTATTAATGCAGGCAACCCTAACTCTGCTCCACAAATCACTTTAGCTGTTTCAGACAATGGCATCAGACAAAGGCAAGTTACAATTGAAAAAAAAAAACTTTCCTACTGAAATGTACAATAAATATTACTTCTGATATAATGACTATTCAGTGGAAGACTATCCTAGATCACTACTGCATTCTAAAAGGAGTTTGGGTAAGAGTATGAGCAGTTGTATGATATCAGGAAGGGGAATAAAAAAAAATACCAAGTAGTAAGTCTGAAATTGAAAAGAGCTGGATGAGGCTGGCCGGATGGGTGAGAAAGCATGTCAGGTGTCAGATCTGAGAGCCATGGATGTTCCTTTTTAGGGGTTTCAGCTGGGTTGGGAGGGTGGCTTAATGGCTAAGGTGTTTGCCTTACAAACACAAGCGTTTGAGTCTCACAAGGGATAATTGGCTAGGTTTAAAATGGCTCGCAAGGGCAGTTAGCTTAGTACTAAACTATGAACCTATGAACTATGAGAAACCAGACTTGCCTGGGTGACCAGGGGGAACAATGAGAATTATGGTAGATCTGCTGAGCTGCTTTCTGAAGGAACTTTAAATGGCAGGAATCGGTGGGATGGCATACAGTAAGCTGGGGAGTCACAGAGACTACAGCATCCAGTGGGTGTACCACTCTGAAGACATTATGTCAAAGCAGCTAATGTATTCTGCATTTGCTCGAGTGGCAAAGAACTGACAGCAGGGTGTTCCCTGGCAAGTGACTATTTGTTGAGCCACTGCTGAATTGGGAGACTACTTGTGAAGCATCAGACTAGATCTGCTAAGCCTGCCCACTAGAAAGCTGGCTTTCCCTTAGATGCGCATTACTACCACAAAGCAATGAGAATCCAGTGCCCACTACCAAGCCACCCTTGCCTCTCTGCAAAGTTAATAGGATTTGGTTCCAACTCACTTGTTAATGTATCAAACAACTGACATACTGTCTGTTTGAATCAAGATCACCCCACCGCGGAAGGAGGTCCTGAAATGTCAGCAAAGCTAGGAAGACCACTTTAATCTCCAGGACACTGATGTGAAGATTGGCCTTCATTTCTTTCCATACACCTTGGACCATTCTCCTCTATAAATGCCCCCCCTCCCCCAGGGAGAAGGCATCAGTTATGATTATTGCTGCAGGCAAAGTAAAATGAAGGGGCAGCCTAGTGAAGATATGGAGCAATTAGGCACCACAATAGATGTTTCCTGTAGGTTGACGTTATAAGAACTGGGAAGGTCAGGGGCTCTGATAGTTGTAAACACTGGGCAGAAAGTAACCACTGATAAATTTTCACATGTAGGCAGGCATGAAAACTGAGGTTGTCATGAGACCAAGCATTTTCAGAACTAGTGCAGCTAAAAGTAAACTGCTGTTGTAAGAGCACAAATACTGACATTCTTAAGGCTTATATTCTCTCCAGAGGAAGAATGATGATAAAAGCTTTTGAATTTAATCAGTAACCAATGAATTTTATGGTCTGTGCAGGGAAGATACATGACTTTTCAAAACTGACTGATATAGCAAAAAACAACATGAGCTGTAAAAAAGTCATCTCTGACTTCTAGTAAGGACTCCAATGCTGTTGTAATGAGGACCAACTGTGCAGGTATGGAAACACACACATCCTTTTGAGCCTTACATGGGCTGCAACAACTGCCATAAACTTACTGAACATTGAGTAGGAAGCCTGTGGTGAAACTGAAGAGTAGGGCTCTGAACTGGGGGTGACTGGCTCCCAGGGAGAAATAAAGATACTTCCTAGAATACTGTATATTTTTTGTGCAGAGATGGGCATTCTGGAGGTATATGGAGCACATCCAATTACACTCTGTGAGACCAAGGAGGGCTGTTTGCACTGTGACCATTCTGAACAGGTTCTTTCTGAAAAATTGATTTAGGCTGCCAAGATCCACAACTGGCCTAAGGTCACTGTTTTTTTCAGCATTAAAAATAATCTGGAATGCTTTCCTGACCGTCCCTGATCTGATTTCTTTAAGAAAATCACTTTCTCTCTTTGCCACATTGCATTAGCAGAGTCAAATGTCTGAGAGTGGCAACTTTTGAGGAGGAGGTTGAATGGAAAAATGAATGAAATAACCCCTGGATACAATGTCCCCTAACCATCTGCCCTGTGTGATGGTCATCCATGCAGCTGAGTGAAGGGACAGGTGGTTCCTGACAGCCTTCAGAGATGGACAGTCTGGCAAGCCTTCAGGGACTATGAGTCTAACTTCCTGAGAAGGGGCTGTGAAAAACCATATTGAGTGGACCTCCTCCACCTCTAGATCAGTGCCCATTGCAGTTACCATCTCTGCAGCAACTATTTCTGTCTGAAGTGGAATCGAAGGCTTGATGGGGTTTTGTAAACCATAGGTGTTTGGAGCCCTTCGGATTCCTGTTAAAGAGTCACTGATGGCTCTCAAAGCTAACTCCTATTGCATACAAGGTTTTGCCTTCTTCACACTTCAACAACCTTTTTTTCACTGAAGGACTACAGAGGGAGGTGCCATCACATGAAGCACTAGTGAAGGATGTTTTAAATCTATCCACAAAATCGCACATTAAGACTGGTACTTGTTGCTCTTAACATTCCATCTGTTGCATTATGGAGCATGGAAAGGTTTGTGGCAGTCAACGTTTCTCAAAGGGTAGATTGCAACTGCTTTTGGGAATTATGCTAATGAAACTTTTTCAAAGCATCTATAGCCTGAGTTGCTAAGTCCTTTTAAAAGTGATTCATATTTGTTAAGTAATTCAACATCCTCAAGGTAAATGCACCTGAGGTATAAGATCACTTTCCCACTCCATCTGGTGCCCCAAATTCTCAATTAGAAGGATGAATAGTTGAGGACTCTTCAGACAGCTCCTTTTTTGTGGCTGCTGCAAAGATCATGGAGATCATGGAGGACCCTTAGACAAGAACTGCCTATTTTTTAGGAGACTGTATGACTTTGTCTACTATATGTGGCATAGCTTCTGCTGTGTTAAGTTCCTGCCGTAGCTTCCTAGTGACCAGATTGATAACACTGTTCACTGGAGGAACCACACAAGAGGTAGAGGGAGCAACCTGTATCCCTTAAAGATCAACTGCTTGTCCTGAGAGGGTGGTAATGTGGACCAAGATCCCCTCTGTCTCATTTGATCAAGGATTTGGCAAAAGTGGTGTATTCAGGAGGAGAGTGAGGGAAACCCTCTCAATCCTCCATGTCCACGTCTTAAGTGGAGGACTCCATAGAGGAGTCCAGGTCCATGTCTCCTTTTACATGTCCTCTTCCTGAGGATCTCTGACTGCAAGTGATCCAAGTCCCTCAAAGAGTCTGCTAATACTATGACCTTATCCTTGAGAAAGTTACTGTAGTGTAAGTACTTATTATAGCTGCAGATGCCCAACTGACCACTGTTGCAGTATTAATAACCTAAGGGATATACTGCCAAAGACAGCTATATGACCGGCCAGTCCACAAAAGTCTGGGCAGCCAAACCCAATTCTGTACGTCTGATGTATGACATCAGTCCCACAGACGCTGTAGTACATAAAAGAAGTAAAATCCCCCAGGGTCTTTCTTGCCCCAGACAAACTGATAAAGCAGAAGAAAATATATCTATATACATATGTACAAAACACAGAAGAGGTGAAAAAGAGCAAAGAACACACCTTGGCCATAAAAAGAGGGAAAGAAGGGAGAGATAAAATACCACAGCAGTGACCAGTTGGACATTTACTGTTATGGTATGTTCTTAACAACTGTATTATGTTCTTCCTTGATTGCTGTTACAGTATTAGTAACTTATAGCAGATTTCCAAAGCTATTTAACAAAACAGGGAGGAGGAACTCTGAACAGAATTAAGGACTAGAAGACCAAGCAAGACTGAATGAGCAAACACTGCTCTATGTTTAGAACAACATTACTACTGTGATGTTTTGTAAAAGTGTGCACACAGGACCAAGTAGCTTACTTAAGAATAATTCTAGAGTCTAAATCTTTGAAGAAACCCCCTGAAAGTGCAGCAGATCTATTGGATTGGGCTTTACCCAGAACCTAAAAGCTGCTTACCACAAAAAGAGTACCAAAAAGAAATAGCATTGGAAATCAAAGTAGAAATAGTTTGTTTGGAAACAGCTTCTTTCTAAAGACTTTGTCTCCTCTAAATAAAATCTGAGATACCTAGGAATATACAAAGAACATAAGATTCTTTTCCCCAGAATTTTGAGGTGGAGGAAAAATGTAGTTAAGTTACTGGTCTGATTCAAAGAAAGCTCATTAATTACCTTTGCCATAAAAGTAAGGTTAATGTGGAGAGTAACCCTATACTTATACAAATGAGAAAAGGAGGAATAGCCTATTAAGGCCTGCATCTAAGGCACTTTCTTAGCAGAAGGCAATGCCGTTAACAGCATTGTTTTCCAAATACAAAACTTGAGAGAAACAAAAGCAGCAGATTCAAAATAGAGTAAAGTAAGCTTCTCCAAAAACACAGTTCAAATATTAAAATCCCAAGGAGGAGGAGGAATAACCTCTTCCAAGATGGCTGCACACTGACCAACAGCTCAACTTCAACTCTCCCAGTGTGAAAACAGCGGCTGTGAAACAACAGCCAATGATATTGTCAGTTTGAGTAAAATTCAGTTACTGCCTAGTAAGCATACTGCCTGGCTGTTAGCAAAGAAGAAACAAAGAGAGCCTGAAAGAAATCCAAATAGAAAAGGTGAAGAGGAAACAAAGGCTGGCGAGAATCCTACAGCTGTTCAGCAAAATCAGTTCAAGCTCCAGCTTTGGCACAAGACATTGCTTCCAGTAATCTAGAGAAAAAATAAGTCAAATGTACTCAGAGCTGATTAAAATAAACAAAATCACTGAAGGAATAAATCAACTCAAATAACACAACATTGAGAAAAAATGAATATTTAAACAGATATCCTGATGAAATGATAAAACTGAGAAAATCAGAGGTTGAAATAAAGAAAAATCTGGCTGGATATGAGACTGCTCAAAAAGACATTTCAAAAAAAGGGCAGAATTAGAGTACAAAGCACAAACAGAAAATCTGAGATTTTCTGCTGTACCAGAAAAACTAGAAGGAACAGATTGTATTAATTTTATGAAGTCACAAGTAAGCAATTGGACTCGTATTCAACAACATGAACTGTTAAATGAAAAGGCACACTGTGTGTATGCTCCAAATATGGCCATGAGAAAGCAGCATAGACCTTTAGTAATAAAGATTTAAACCTACCAGCAGAAGGGGTTGATCCTGACAAAGCTGTGGCAAAAGGATAAAGTATTAAAAGCTGAAGAGAGTAGAGTGAGGAAAATGATTATTCAATGCAAACCAGACATAAGAGAAAATTACAGTTGTGTACACTTACCATAAATGTAGATGTCCAAGTGTATTCACTGTTGCAGTCATCACACTTGGGTTATCTGCCTGCAGGTAGCCCTCAGTCGGCCCGAATACTAGAGACTTAGTATTGCTGCGTTGGTTGCTGTCGCTCCAGGACTGATGTCAGGCCATCAGGGGTATAAAAATAGACAGCCGACGCCATGACATCAGTTTTTCTTGGCCCAAATGTCAGTAGCCCCCCCAACAGGGAGCTAAGCTATGGTGGGAAAATCACCACCAGTAAAAAGTAAATACCAATACCAATACCCCTGTAAGGAGAGAGTAATATACCTAGAGAGGAGAGAGAGAGAGAGAAGGGGGCTGGAGGGAGGGAAACCAGGACTGCAACAGTGAATACACTCGAACATCTATATTTATGGTAAATGCACACAACTGTACTATGTTCTTCGTGTTTCACTGTTGCAGTCATCACACTTGGGTTGATTCCCAAAGCTGAAGAAAGGATGGAGGCATTCAAGAAGAGTTTGGGCTGGCTAGTATGCTCTGCAGGACTGCTGTTGCAAAACCTGCCCTGGATTTGGAAAATATAGGCAGGTGGTAATGCTTGGTTAATGTGTATACAAAACTCCAGGTAGCAGCTTCTAGAATGTCCATGGTAGGGACTCCCCTGAGGAATTTTGAGAATTAGGGAAGAAGGTTGACAAATGGATAGATTGGTTGAGAGTCACGCTGGACATAAAGAAAGGATTAGTCCTGAGGGAGACCCTGTCAGCATGAAAAATAATGAAAGGTTCCACAGCCATACGTGCTTGTAGCTCAGTCACTCTTCTAGCTGAAATGATGGCCAGAAGCAAGGCTGTTTTCCAAGGGAGGAATTTTAACTATGCTGATGCTGCAGGCTCAAAGGGGGGTAGCGTGAGCTTTTCCAGTACAAAGTTAAGGACCCAAGCAGGGGCGGGTGCTCTCCTTGGTGGCCTTAAGTTGTTTGCCCCTCTCAGGAACTATTTGATGAGAAGGTGAGAAAAGAGAGGTGGCTCAGTGTTGTAATGAGCTGAGATGGCAGAGGCATGGATCTTAATGGAGGAGAAGGATAGGCCTCTGTGGAGTAGGTCTGCTAAGTAATCCAGGATTAGAGGTAGGGAGGGCAGTGTGGTGTCCTCACCTTTAGATTGAATCCAGGAGCAATACCGTTTCCACTTATCAGCATAGGATTTCCTTGTACTGGGTCTTCTGACTTCCAGAATGACGTCCAGTACCTGCTTGCTTAGGCTGGTCACTGGGGGAGAATTCAAGGAATAAGCCAGGCTGCAAGATTCAGGGTTTGCTGTTGCAGATGCAAGATCTGTCCCCCCTGCTGAGTGAGGAGGGTCAGGCTCTGGGGTAGGTGCCAGGGTGGCACCGGTGACAGGCTGCTCTGTAGTGGGTACCAGTGTTGGCATGGCCAGTCCGGGGCAATCAGTATTGTCCTTGTTCTGTCCTGTCTTATCTTGAGCAATATTCTTGAGAGAAGGGGCAGAGGGGAAATTGCATAGATTGAGAGACTTACCCACTGGAAGGATAGGGCATCCACTTTCCAGGCCCTGCTGTGAGGTGTCCTGATGCAGAATTTGCTGAGCTGGTGATTACATGGGGAGGCAAAGAGGTCCACCTCTGGGGTCCCCCATTTCTGGATCAGAAGGCTGAAGGTTCATAGGTTCATACTAGGCTATCTGCCCTAGGGCATTTATAAGCCTAGCCAGAGTGTGTTTAGCTTTCGCCACCCATTTTAAATTAATTTTGCTATTCCCTTTTTCGAGGTTAGTATACTGTGCCTCTGTCTAACAGTGACACAGAAGTGATACCCAGGGTAAACCTACGATCTCCCATCCACTCATCAAGATTCCTCTTGAAGAGAGTCAATGAGGGACACTGCCTGACCTGGACTGGGATTTTATTCCAGAGTGAAGGGAGCCTCTGGGTTATGAATCTGTCCATCCAGCATGTCCTATTTATTTCAGTGCTGAGGTTCAAGTCTCTCGAGCGCGTAGCTCGATGGGATTTGGATTTTCTGAGGTGCAGCATGTCCATTAATTCTGGGTTGGACATGGCTTTATATGTCAGGCACAGATCGCCTCTGAGCAGGCGGTATGCCACTGAGTAGAGCTAGAGTTTCTTTAACCGGGCAGCATATGGCATCTGTTTGAGCCCTATGATCCTCTTGGTGATGTACTTTTGGGGTCTTTCCAGTTGCTGCAGGTGTCTGGTAAGGTACATCCCAAAAGGGGCATTGTACTCAATTATGGGCCTGATGAGGGATGAGTAAAGAGGCACGATGACCTCCCTGATCTAGATGTGAATCCCTTCATGATTAGGTGGGCTATATAAAATGTTTTTCTAACCACTTTGGCCACGTGGTTGTCAAATGAGAGATTGCTATCAACTTGGGTCCCCAGGTCACTAATTACTTCTTCTGTACTTAATGGATTACCACCTATGTGGTAATTTGTGGGCACTGTTTTGCCAAAGGGATGACTATACACTTTTTGGCGTTTAGCTTGAGGCCATGGCTCTGGCACCAGTTGTCTGTTTCTATGAGGCCCTTTTGTAGGATGCTTGTGTCGGTTGGAGAGTCGATTATGGCACCCAGTTTGCAGTCATCTGCGAACTTAGTCAGCCACAGTCCTTCCGTGTTGGCCTGTACCTCCGAGAAATATAAACCGAACAAGAGAGGTCCCAGGACTGAGCCTTGTGGGATGCCACTTGTAACTGGTTTGGAGTCTGACATGGCTCCAGCAATTCTAACCATGTGGGTTCTGTCCTTGAGCCAGTTTGCAACCCATCTAGTGACACAGGGGTTTATATTTAAGCTGGTGAGCTTATCTACAATGCCCGAGTGGGGTACTGTATCGAAGGCTTTTGCGAGGTCCAGGTAGGCTGTATAGACCACCTTCCCCTCGTCAATGGCCTTGGTGACTGTTTCAAAGAAATCAACCAGGTTTAAGAGGCAGGATCTGCCCTTAACAAAGCCGAACTGGGTAGGATCCAGTGTCTGTAGGTCCCCAATATCTTTATTTATGAGGTCCATGGTGATCCTTTCCATAGCTTTGCAGACCAAGCTAGTCAGGCTTATGGGACGATAGTTTCCAGGATCCGTTGAGGCACCACCTTTGTGGAGAGGGACCACTGTTGCTGTACACCACTCTTTGGGTACATATCCTGTAGTAAGGCTAAGACTGAACAGTAGTTTTATGTTTGGGTTTAGCTCTTCTTGGAGTTCATGTAGGACGCAGCCCGGAACACCTTCTGGTCCCATTGATGCTGTGTTTTTTGCTTTGGAGAGGGCAGCTCTTACCTGAGCATCTGAGATGTCAGGGGGGCAGCACTCTGCTGGGATAAATATTTGCCCTTTTGCTGGGGAGGGGGGGGGGGTTGCGCTGAACCTGTCAGCTAGGATGTTGGCAATGTCTGTGGGTTCGGTGTATTTTTTGTCATTTTGGACTCATTCTGAGCATATCTGGGAATTTTCACCCAGGTTCTTAACATAGCTAAAGAAAGCCTTGTGATTATCCTTAGTGTCCTGTGCAATTTTTCTCTCGAAGCTGGCCTTAGACAATTTTATGAGTGCCCGTAGTTATTTGCTAATACTGATCAGAGATGCCTTCCCTTTTTGGGATGTTGCTCTATCATGTAGTAGCTTCCTCCTTCTATTGTATAGTTTGTTTATGGCTGGGGTCCACCAGACAGGACGTCTGCCTTTGGAGGATTGGGTCCTGGTTTTATTTGGGATTGCATGATCCATGCATTCCTGAAGGTGTTCATAGAATGCATTTATAAAGGATTCTGCGGTCTGGGCTGTATTTTCCACAGGCCCGGGGGCTTTGAAGGATTCCACCTCGGTTTTGAGGAGTGTGAAATTTGCTTTAGAGAAGTTTTTCACTGTGGTTTTCAGGGCAGGGGGTGGAGTCTGGGTGTGAATATCCAGTGAGATTAGTTTATGGTCTGATCTTACCAGTGAGGGATACACTTCTGGTCTGGAGCACAGAGTCCCCATGTTGGTGATGATCAGGTCCAGTATGTTTTCCCCTCTTGTGGGAGTGGTAACAAGTTGTTCCATAGCATTTGAGTTTATAAATTCTAGGAACCTTTGGGCTAGGGTGTTGGAGCTAGAGTAATGCTCCCAGTCTATGTTTGGGTAGTTGAAGTCGCCCAATATAGTGGTGTTTGGAGAGACCTTCATATTTTCCAGTGTTCTCAGGAAGGCCGAGTGGGGTTCCTGGGTTTGGGAGGGTGGTCTGTAGCAGGCTATAAACTGGAAGGCAGTTTTACCCACTGTTAGTTGCACATGGATAGTCTCTGATGCTTCGTGCTGTGCCACCAACCTGGAGGTGTGGGTATCTTTGACGAATATTGATACTCCCCCTCCTTTTGTGGTACGGTCCAAGGTTTGGGGCCGAAAAGCATGGTATGAGGTATAACCTGGTAGTGCTGGGGTGCTCTCGGGAGCCTTGAACCAGGTTTCTGTTACTGCACAGATATTGATGTTCTCCATGCTAAGGAGAGTTTTGAGTGCTGCATCTTGAGGTTTAGACTTCTGGCATTGAGTAGCATTACTCTTAGTTTCTTATCCCTTGTGATACCTATGGAGGTGGATTTGTCTTTTGAGCCTTGCCTAAAAAAGGCACTATGGGGGTAGCAAGAGCCTTTGCCAATATCCAAAAGCCCAGGGGTGACAGGTGCAAGCCGTCCCTAGTGAAGCATTGTGGCTTGTTGAGCATGTCATCCCAGGCTGATAGGCATTGGATCCCCCTTTGAATGACACCAATACTTAAACCAATTGTTGAAATTGATCATCTCGTCTTCATATTGTGGCATCATTCTTGGTGAGGGTAAGATGCTACTCAAGGTCATGGTCATACCGGCCTGGGCTACATGCTCAGAGAGCTCCTCTATGTCTCTTTTCATGTAGTCCAGGGAGGTACGTCTCAGGTCATTCACACCAGCATGGACAATGACTGAGTCATATTTGTACTTGCCTTGGAGTGACCTGAGTGCTTGTGTTATGTGGCAGATCCTAGCGCCCGACAGGCAGCTCACCGTGACCTTCTCCTTGTTCAGCCTGGTGAGCGGGACGTCAGTGTGCCTGACGATAGAGTCACCTATTACAAGTGTATCAGGTGTGTTGTTTAGCCTTAAGGGCAGTGACTGTTCGGCACACTGGCTTTGTGAGCTATGTGTTGCACGTGTTTTGTTTTGGGGTAGCGGTTGCTTAGGTGTCTGCTTTGGAGGTCTCTGCTGCTAAAGCAGATTTTTATTTAGAGCCTCCGAGTATGTTTTTGTGTGTTTATGTGTTTGGTTTGCTGTCGTGTTAGGTCTATGTGAGACTGGAATTGTAGTGAGTGTGGTTTCCTTCTCCTCCTGACTGGTTTCGCCAGTACTGAGTTGAGAGAGCTTAGCCTCCAGTATGGCTATATGGTTGCATCTCTCACATGTGTTGGAATTTGTTGGGAGGAGGAGAGGGTTGTCTGTGTACATGAGGCAGTTGTAACATTGCCTCAAGATTCCCAGATTCACCAGCTGGACAGGAGAGGCTGGGTTCTAATTGCCACTCGTGTGGGTCTAGGAGATTTCTGCTTAAGTCGTCTGCCAGTGAGTTTTGTCTGCCTGGCAGGAATTGAGCTTGCAGATGGAACTGCATGTCCAAGGCTGTGTTCCACAGGGCCATGGCTAGCCTGCAGAGTAGGCACCCACCCCTGCTTGTTGATGTACCACATAACTGTGGTGTTGTCTGTTTTTATTAGCAGGGGTCCTGGTGAGAGTAGGGATCTGAAAGATGTTAGAGCATGCTGAACAGCTAGCATCTCTTTTTGGTTGATGTGCAGATGAATTTGACTTGGGCTCCAGTGGCCTTGAATGCACTTATCAACCAGGTGTGCCCCCCAGGCATAGTCTGATGTGTCTGTGGTTAAGGTTTGGGCAGTGTGGAGTTGAGTAAAGGGAAGTCCCTTGTTGTGGTTGCATGCTGCTGCCCATCAAATAAACTCTGTCCTTAGACAAGGTAGGACAGGAATTACAGTTTACAGGTCCTGAGAATGTTAGCACCAAAGACTTTTTAAGTACCACTGAAGTTTCCTCATATGCAGTCTAGCATATGGAATTAATAGGATGCAAGAGGCCTGCCGGATTTTCCTTGCAGATAGCTGGGGTCTGGTGGCCATTTGAGTGAAGTAGCCTGTCAGATAGACTTGTTTTTTTGGAGTAAGGAATGCCATCTGGGATGCTGTGTCCAAGCTTGCTCCCAGGAATACAATCTTTTGACTGGGGCCTAGTTTTGATTTCTTTTCATTGACAGTGTACCCCAGGGAGGTTAGAAGGTTCTATACAAATATCAAGTGCTGCAACAGCATTTCCTGACTGTCTGCCTAAATCAGGCAGTTATCCAAGTTCGGGTAAATTTGAATTTTTCTCTGTTTGCAGTAGGCAATGGCTGGAGCAAGGCATTTTGTGAATAATCTGGGAGCAGTGGATAAGCGTAAGAGAAGTACAGAGAACTGATAATGCATAGATCCTGCCCTGAAGCATAGTTATTTACTGCATGAGTCCCTGATAGGGATGTGCAGATAGGCTTCTTTTAGGTCTAGGGTGGCTAACCAGGCATCTTTTGCCAGCATAGGAAGAAGCCACTGAAGGGTGAGCATTCTGAATTTTGGTACCACCAGGAAGGTGTTTAGAATGGAAAGATCTAGGATTGGGAGCCAAGTGCCCTCTTTTCTGGGTATCAGGAAAAGTCTAGAATAGAAACTTGACCTATCTGTTCTGCAAGAACAAGTTGAATTGCCCTTATGGAGAGCAGGGATTGAACTTGGTGATGTGCCTCTGGCCACTGGTTTGGAGGAAGGTTTGGGAATCCTTTTGGGGCTGGCAGAGAGTGGAAGTAAAATTTGTACTCCTGGGATACAATGTTGAGGACCCATCAGTCTTTGGTGATGGAAATCCATTTTTTTGCATGAAGGGCATATCTTCCTCCTAGGGGCACCAGCAGTTGGGCAGAGGTGTGGAGTTGAGAAGTCATTGTGAATTATTTCCATAAGGGGGTGGCTTAGCACTCCCCTGTTTTTGAAGTTGAGGCACTCCATTGCTTAGATTTCTGCATACCCTGAGACTGTAGTCTGGGGGTCTGTTTTCCCTGGGTCTAGTTTGAGATGGCCTTGAGGGAGCTGGAAAGGACAAAAGCTTCAAGGCCCATTGCCTACTAAATCTAGGAGGTTGTACTTGCAAGAAATCTTTGATTGTCTGCATAGATTTAGCTTTTTCTTCCATCTTTTTAAGAACCTCTTCTGTCTTGGTGCCAAGCAGATTATCCTTGTTCAAAGGGGAGTCTAGTAATTTTGATTTGACATGGTTTGGCAAGGTCTGTTCCTTATGCCAAGCATGCCTTCTCAGTACAGAACCAGTGACTGCTGCCCTGCAAGATGCTTCTAGGGCATCAAAGCCACATTGCAAAGTATGCTTGCTGACTTGGCTTGAAGAACGCATAAGCTCGTGTAATTTTTTATTTTCTGCACAGTCTGTAAAGGTAGTTTAATAAGTTCCATAATATGTTGCTGGTATTTCAGCATGTAAAACTGGCAGTTCAATGCCCTAATCGCGAGGGTTGCAGCGGTGTATACTTTTTTACCTCATCTGTCTAAAGCCCTGGAATCCCTGTCCTAAGGGGTGGGATTCTTAGCTGTAGTTGCTTTTATACTTTTAGGTCCCTGGGAGATGACCTCTGGGCAGTAGTAGGATTTTTGAAAAGGAATTTGTGAGAGTCAGGAACTCTGTAGTACCTGCCTGGTTTCCTAGGAGCAGGGGGTACACTATCAGGAGTTAGACTGGATTCCATAAAGACATCATCCACAACAACCAGAACTGGGGGTATTGCTAAAGGTCTATGTTGTGGCAAATCTAAAAATTCCCTGAGTCTCTTTTTGGACTGAGGATAGTCTTGGCATTCCCAGTGGAAATGCTCTCTTAAAGTATGTAAGGTTTCACCAAAAGAAAAATCCTCTGGAGGAGAAGCAGAGGGAATGGATTCCTCTGCATCAGAATCCTCATAAGCAGATAACAGCATGTATTCATACTCAGATACCTCAGAGTCGTTGGACTCTTGGTCTGTTAAAGCTGCTGGGGACAAGTCTCTTTTTCTCTTAGCAGGGGAAGGCTGGCTTCCTATAATCAGCATAATCAGGTCTTCTGTCATTTTTAGCATTTGATGTTGTGGCATGGAAGCAGGTGCTTGAGTTTGTTCGTCGATTTTTTAGGCAGAGCTCGTACTCTTAGCCTTAGAAACCCATTAGTTTTAGACAGAACTGAAGACGCGAAAGAAGTCATCGGTTTGTGTCGAATATTGGTAGTGCGAAGAACTTCCTCAGAAGCTGGTGCCTGCACAGCGGCTCTGGACCTATCCAAGGTAGAGACATCCGCAGGTTCCATAGTCGAAGAAGAGTCTTGCTGCATACCAGACTCCGAACAGGTCTTGGTAGCAGCCTGCAAATCCATCGAAGTGGGCATCAGGGGCTGTGAAAGTGCCTCACTGAGTACTGGCGAACTGGCGACTAGCTTAATGGAAGCGTCGTTGGCAGTTTTGGACCTGTGCGGTCTGTCTGTCTTTATCCTTATGTTTACTCAGAAGATCGATAGACAAATGGCTTACCAAAGCCATTTCGGAATACGGAGATCGAGAGCGAAAGTATTTAGTGACAATAGGGCCTGATGACTAATAGTTCGGGTGTTGAACAAAACACAAAACCAGCAGCGAGGTACGTCGTGGTCTGGGCTTAAACAGGTGACGCAGTAAAATGGAAATCTCGGTGTGGTATTTGCTTTCCACAGGCAAGACAATTGTTAACTTTTTCTGACATCGGTTACAGCAAGAAAAAAGGATCTCCAGTTCAGAAACAAAAACTCAGGTAGCGGCCGACCGGCACTCGTGCAAACTGCTTCTCCCCTTGATCTCCTCGGCAAGAAAAACTGATGTAATGGCATCAGCTGCCTATTTTTATACTTCTGACATCAGTCCTGGAGCGACAGCAACCGACGCAGAAATATTAGGTCTCTGGTTTTCGGGTCGACTGAGGGCTACCTGCAGGTAGATAACCCAAGTATGATGACTGCAACAGTGAAACACAAAGAACATCACACTTATTCCAGTAATCAGGAAATGCTGAGAGGCAGGTGTGAGATTCAAACTGCTGTATCCCAACTATCTTCAGAATATTACTTCTTGGAGGAAAAAATCCATTTTTTGATGCAGTACAGGCTGAGGAGGAAATACAAGTTTGTCCAATAAAAATTCTTAACCATTAAGCAGAATGGGACTCATTTTTCTCACAACAAATCACCTGGATAGATTTTGTCAGTGAAACCTTTTTCACTGTCCCAAAGGAAAAAAGCTTGAGAGAGAGAAAGAGACAAAAAAATCACAGGGGTTGATCAGAGGAATTGGGAGTACCTTGGAACTGAACCTGAATCTGAAGTTGGGAGACAAGAGATGAACAAGAAGAAGGTCAGCAACATGGACATTAGTAAATAAATGTGAGACTGCAAAACATGAATCACATTTGTGAAATATTGCTGTATTAGAATAAGTGGAAAGAGTGGACTTTTGTTAAACTTCTGGGGAACTGAAAAGCATTTGCCTCACTTCATGTCATTAACATTTGGAATGACTATGACAGGAAGGGAAGAAGAAGATGGGAATAGATAACCAAGTAAAACAATTTCTGTTCTTAACACGATTTCTATGAATCTTTTCACAATATAATTTGAAAATTTTCAAGTAAAATACTTTAGTCGTGTTATGTGATAAAATTACTAAAGTAAACAGATGCCTTTTTTTCTTCTCTTTCTTTCCTCTTGCTTTTTTTCTTGTCTCTTTCTTTCTTCTTGCTTTTTTATATTAAGAGATGTAGGTACTATAGTGCAAAAAGAGAAGAAAAGCTAGACAAAAGCATGTTTAATTTAATAGGCTGTAATCTTGGGTTGTTGAGGTGGGGGTGGACTGTAAAAGTACACAGATGATAATATATGTAGAACTGATATGTTATTTCTTACATTTGCATAGCTGGATGTCTGGATTAAGACCCTTGGCTTCATCTTATAATACCTTTTAAGTGGAAACTACTAAATATGAGAACACTAAATATAATTACATGTTTTTCTTTAGCAATATGTGTTTCAGTTTGTCTTTCAGCTCAAAGCAGAGGATTACATTTTTCTTTTTTCTCTTACATTTCCATGGAGACAGGCTGACAAAAGGGCAATAAAAGACTGAACACTGGTTTCTTCAAGGCTAAAAGTTAATGATTTCTGAAAGCATGCAAGTTGTTTTCACATCGGGGATAAGGATTAAAAAAAGAACAGACACCAATTAGTCTAAGTACAAGCACAGGCAATAACATGCATCTTAGAATGGATAATTGCAATGTCAGATTAATTAGGGCGTATGTTAGTAGCTGTGTATTTGGCACAAATGCTCCTATTAGGAGAGGTAGACTTCATTATTTGAAAATGTGTTTGTATTAAATTAACAAGTGTTCTGGGGGTGTATTTTGTTTTTTGTTTGAGGATTTTTATTACAACAAAAAGTCTAGTAAAATGTGACATACGATCCAATGTTGATGATAAGAAAAAAACTGTATAAAGTTTAACCTGTCAAACATTAATGGGTACACATCACAAATGTTGGAAATAGACATTTAGAAAGTTGTGATATATAATGCGGGGAATAATGACTTATTACCATAATGGTGACACTTTCCATATTATCTTGGAATGTGAATGGTCTCAAAGGTATAGACAAAAGGAAAAGAATACTAACAGCAATGCTCTGGGAGACACATATGGAATGAAATAAGCATGTGAATTTGATAAATAATTTCAAAATTGATATCTGGACCTTGCCAAGGCCTTCGACACCATCCTCCACTCTGGAATCATACATAAACTTACTAAACTGCGCATTAATCCCTACATCACTCAATGGGTTGCCAAATGGCTTACTGACAGAACCCACACTGTAAAAGTACCAGACTCCAAATCCAGCGCCAGACAAGTGACAAGTGGAGTACCTTAGGGTTCAGTCCTGGGACCGCTCTTGTTTGGCATTTACTTCTTTGAAGTACAGGCCAACACTTAGGGACTCTGGCTAACAAAGTTTGCAGATGACTGCAAACTGGGAGCCATTACTGAATCCTCAAATTATGTGGATATTGTACAAAAGGGCCTTACAGAAACAGATGCTTGGTGTCAGAGCCATGGGCTCAAGCTCAATGCCAAGAAATGTGTAGTTATCCCTTTTGGGAAAAAACATGTACCTGTGAATTACTACATAGGTGGCAGTACACGCAAAACAAAAGTGTGATAACAGACTTAGGGACACAGGTCGACAGTGGTCTCACCTTCGATAACCACATTGCCACAACAGTCAGGAAATCCTTCTATGTGGCACACCTCATCACTAGGGGCTTTTCATCCAGAAAAAAAGGAGGTCATTGTCCCACTGTACTCATCCCTAATTAGACCCATCATAGAATACAATGCCCCGTTTGGTATGTACCTCTCAAGACATCTGCAACAACTGGAAGGCCACAGAAATACCTCACTAAAAGAATCACAGGCCTAAAGCAGGTGCCGTATGCTGACCATCTAAAAATAACTCCACCTATGCTCTGTCGCATATCGTCTACTCAGAGGTGATCTCTGTTTAACATACAAGGTCATGTCAAACCCAGAGCTTTTGGACATGCTACACTTAAAGAAATCCCAATCCCTCAGAGAGACACGCTCCAGGGATCTAAACCTTGTCATCACAATGAAAAAAACATGTTGGAGGGATAGGTTCCTGACCCAGAGACTCCCCAGACTCTGGAATAGACTGTCCATACATGTCAAGCAAAGTTCCACTTTGGCCCTCTTCAAAAGGAGTCAAAACACCAAAGGCCAGCATAAAGAGTACATAAGACACTTATAGATAAAGTAAACTAGAAGATTCCTTTAATCAGACCGGTTTTGGCTACCCAGCCTTCCTCAGTGAAACAAAATCACAAACATATTGCTGATTAGGCTATATATGCCCACCCCCAACCAATGGAAAACATGGTTCAGCCCAAAAGAAAAAATCTAAAAGAAGTTTAAAATGCAAAAGGAACTATATACCAAAATCACATTTAAATACTGATAATTATGCATGTGTAAAAAATACACATGAAAACATTATTAATACAAATGGTAGCCCACCTATGTATAAAAATATATATGTATGAATACATATATATATATATATATATATATATATATATATATATATATATACACACACACATATATAAGTACATAAACATGCAGTCAAGTATAACCAACTGTGGTGTCCTGCATATGCCTCAAGAAAACATGCACTTATATACATCTATTTATACAGGAGTACAATAAATGAAATAATATAAACCAAACAAAAGTATATGAATATGTTACATATAAACCATATATAATGTATATTTCAAATACTACACACATACATAAGAGTCAACAAAATGGGCATATACATGCGTAAAGTCCTTCAAAGATGGTCATTAAGTCCTGGGGAAAATAATGCCCCTAGGTTAATGATTCAATATTTTTCTTTATGGTTAAGAATTGTGTGCCAACCCTGTTGGTTACTTCTGTCCCCTATTATTTTATCAATAACCATAAACCTGTACTCAGCATTGGCATGTTTAATGGTGTGTCTATACAGAGCATTCGTTTCTCTTTTGTTACGGATATCACTTCTGTGTTCCAACATCCTGATTCTCAGTGAACGGGAGGTTTGGCCAACATAAAAAGCTGAGCATTTGCATGTGGCTAAATAGACTATCCAACTGCTACCACAATTTCCAAAAACCCGTAAATCATATACTCTGCTAGTGTTAGCACTGGTGAATTGTTTCAGTTTGCTCACAAATTGGCATGACCCACAGTGTCCATATAGGAACATGCCCAATAGTTTTTCCCCAGTCATGGTCATTTGTTGATATACTGCTCCCCCAAACTCCTTATGCTTAAAGTGCGAAAAAAGAGCACTCAATGTTTTTCCACATCTATAGGAGAATTGGCATCTGGGACCTAAATATTTCCTGAGTTCATCATTGGCCAGAAGTATATTCCAATGAGTATCTAATACATCCCTGATAACATTATGATTATGTCCATAAGTAGTCACAATCCTAAGAGTTGGACTTTCTTGTGTGGTCCCATGTTTTTTGTACTCCAACAATGTGCTTCTATCCTGAGCAATACTCCATTCACTAGCTTTGGCAATATCTGATTCCCTGTATCCCCTATTCAAAAACCTTTTATACAAGTCTAGTCTGGCTTGTTCAAAATCCTGTTCAGATGAACTGATTCTTTTAATACGCATGAGTTGTGACTTGGGGATGTTGCTGATGGAGTGGCGGGCGTGCATACTAGATGCAAGGAGCAAGGTATTGTACTGAGGATATTTTCTAAAGATCTTAGTACTGAGAGTATGATCCTCACTCCTATAAACTGTGACATCCAAAAAACTAATGGTGTCATAATGTGATGTAAAAGTAAACTCGAATCCCCACAAATTATCATTAAGATATTCCAGAAATTCCTGCAAATATGCCTCATCTGCCCATCACACCATCCAACAATCATCCAAATACCTACGCCAGATATCTATCTCAACTTGATAAAGGTTGTGAAGGGGATCATAGATCATGCATTCCTCGAAATAGGCCATAAAAAGGTCCGCATATATGGGAGCAAAGGAAGCTCCCATGGCAGTGCCCTCCAATTGCCAGTAGCATTCACCCTGGAAGTAAAAGACATTTTTATTCAAAACATGCTCTGCCACGCATACCAATAGCGTGTTAAATCCAGGGGGGTATAAGGCAGCATGTTCCAACCAATAATGTAGAGGTTGTAAGCCAGCCCAATGGGGAATACTCATATATAATGCCTTTACATCCAGGGTGCAAATTTAGCCAACCTGGTTCCAATTGGGTGTTAGATATTATCTGGAGAAATTGTGTTGTGTCTTGAATCCTAGCTCTGATCGAGGTCAGTAAAGGTTTTAAATACTTAGTTAGAAAGTTAGAAATGCTGACACAGGTTTGGTCAAAGAGCCTATACCCGACACAATGGGTCTACCTGGAGGCTGAGAAAGTGATTTATGAATTCAAAAGGAACCTTGATGATTGGATGGGAGATGGAAAATTCACCCTGGGGATCACGTCAGTCGCCCTGCTAGACAGGGGTCCAGGGAAGTAAATACTGTGGGAAGAAATAGTCAGGGAATTGTTATGGCTAGGCTTGTATAAGCTCTAGGGCTGATAGCCTAGTACCAACCTATGATATTCTGCAGAATATCAAGGAGAAAGGAAAAGAGGAGTACTTATATTAAATGCCAGAGGAGCTCCAGATAGAAAAGGAAAAAAAATTACAGTAATGGCAGATTTTGTGGTAGTAAGGGGCTACTGGCAAGGGAGGAGGATCATGCTGTCATGTATTTATATTCCAGTTAAAACTGATATTGTGGAGCTTAAAAAGATTTATGGCGAAATATTCAGCAGGGAATATTACTTATTGGTGGGGACTGGAATTTGATTGACATATATGGGAGGCCCTGAAGGGAAAATGTAACAAAACAGGGCAGATTTCTGAAGAAATTAATGAAAATATTTGCTATGAAAGATGTGAATTCAGTACTAAGAATTTGAAGAGAATTTGCATATTATTCCCAAAGGTACAATAATAGGACTAGACTAGACAGCAATTGTATTTCATAGGAACATGTGCATTTAATTGAAAACTTTGACACACATCCAATAACTATGTTAGATCATGTGCCAGTAATTACTAAGATAAAAATGAAAGGTGATGAAGTAATGATGAGATACTGGCACTTCCACATCTACCTGTTAAAAAGAGTGAAGTTTAAGGAATGGGTACTGGAAATTATCTGGGAATTATTAGGGAAGATATAAAGTACTCCAGAAGTTATAGCTAAGTCAGTGGGATAAAACAAAAGTGCAGTTTAGGGTAGAAATAAAAGAAAAAGAGATCTGGTAATAATAATTTAAAGAGGCTGACAAAGGTTAAAGTACTACAAAATGAGAGGAATCTCACAGAACAAGAAGAGGTGCAATAGCAAAGTGCTAAAGAGAAAATAAGGGAGTACCTGGGTAATACACATGAGTTTAGAAAGATTGCTGTTAAGCAACTGTTTTTGACAATAACATGAGAGAACATAAAGTTTTAACACAGCAACTTAATCATCAGAAAGTAGAAGGGTTTGTTGCTAAACTTAGGCAGCCTATAACAATAAAAAATAAGCAGAGATCCTGTTGAGGTACTAGAGTTATTTGAACATTTTATGAAAATTTGTATACAGTAGAGAAGTGGGGGAATCAAGAAAAAGCATACATGGAAATGTTTATGGGAAACTTAAATATACCAAGGTTAGAGGTAGATGACTCAACTAAGCTAAAACAGGATGAAATTAGAAAAAATGGTGATGTAAAACCAATCTGCAGGAAGATCTCCAGGAATCAATGGCATTTTGGTGGAAGTTTGGAATCTAGGAGGGAAGAAAGCGATAAAGATCTGGAAGGTTTTGTTTAACTTTTAGTTATGTACTTACCATAACTTTGGCTGTATGGGATCCATCTCGCCTACATTCATAACAGATGGATTCGGAGCCGATCCATCGGCTCCGACTCGGCCACTACACTAGAACGAAGTCTCTCATTGGCTGGGCTACCCCTTATCCCACAATGCACCACGCCTGCTTCCCCAGATCTTGTTTGTTCGCTTTATACATTCATACAGATACAGAAAACACATATACCAATAACTGTAACCAACTAGAGACCTTCCATAGGAGAGGTTAGCAAGATCTATATTTCCTCCAAATCCAAAAGGTAGGGGGAAGGAGGGTGGGTATGCATGAATGTCGGCGAGATGGATCCCATACATCCAAAGTTATGGTAAGTACATAACTAAAAGATGTAATGGGATCCTATCTCGCCTCATTCATAACAGATGGGACAGCGTCCCTAGCACCTAAAAACCCTGGGTGGCTCACTGGAACACACTCCTGAAAACTGCGGAACCAAATGAAGCTCTGTCCCGGGAAGCCACATCAAGTTTGTAATGAGAAATGAAGGTGTGCGGAGAAGACCAAGTAGCAGCCGCACAAATATCATCTATTGAAACTTTGGAATGAAAAGCTACAGAGGTGGCCATAGCTCTGGTAGAATGAGCTTTGATTGGGAAAGGCAACTCCTTGCCTGAGTGGGAATAAATGAAAGAGATGCAATCCTTAATCCATTTAGCAATGGTGGCTTTGGCAACTGGAAGACCCAACCTATTCTCCGCAAAGGACACAAACAGTTGGTCAGATTTTCTAGTCTGAGTGGTCCTAGCCAAGTAAAAACGCAGTTGCCTGTGAACATCCAACTGGTGAAAGGTATATTCTGCTCTACTGGAAAAATTAGGAAAGAAAACTGGAAGCTCCAAAGATTGCTGAATGCATAAAGGGGATGCTACCTTAGGCAAAAAGGATGGATTCAATCTAAGGGAAACTCTGTCTTTGTGAAAGATCAAATACAGAGGGGAAGAACAGAGAGCCTGAACCTCTGAAACACGCTTAGCAGAAGTAATAGCCACTAGAAAAGCCATTTTCCATGACAGGAATTTGATATCACAAGTGGCTACCAGCTCAAAGGGATGGGCAGTTAAGGAGGCCAGAACCAAATTTAAGTCCCAAGGGGGCACGGGATGAGCCACAGGAGGCCTGAGGAGCCAGGCTCCCCTAAGAAAGGACTTGCAAAGTCCGTTAGCCATTAAAGAAGGATCTACAGCAACATGAAAATTAGATATAGCCGCCAGTTGAACTTTAAGTGTGGAGACTGAAGAGCCAGAATGAAATAAGGAAGCCAGAAATTCCAAGACCTGCGGAACTGAGGCTGTAAGAGGATCAACGCCTCGCTGTTGTGCCCAACAACAAAACCTTTTCCATTTGCTGGAATACAGCTTAACGGTAGACGGCTTGTGGGAAGAAGACAAGATATGCATTACTTCCGAAGAAAGAGAGAGATCTCTAACTAAGGATGGAAGTGGAGTAACCAAGCAGCCAGTCGCAGTGACCGGAGGGACAGATGCGGGAGTCCCAACGGATTGGATAACAGATCCGGTACTGGGTCCAGGATCCAAGGGTCCTGTGCTGCATACTTCTGAAGAAACGGGAACCAAACCTGACGGGGCCAATGTGGGGCGACCAAAATCATGTCGCACTCGACATGGAGAGCCTTCTGAATCACCCTCAGGAGAAGGGGAATCGGAGGGAAGGCATAAAGTAGACCCGGGGGCCAAGTGTGGGCTAGAGCATCCCTTGGAGACTGTCCCTGAGAGGGTATCAGAGTGAAGATCTCTCTGCACTTCGCATTGTTGGGGTTGGCGAACAAGTCGCAACAAGGGAGACCCCATTTGGCGAAGATCAACACAGCCACTCTGTTGTTGAGGGACCACTCGTGGGGCAACAGGAGGGGCCTGCTGAGCCTGTCTGCAATCACATTGGCTTTCCCCGGAATGTGCATGGCTGCTAAGAAACGTCGAGAGGCTATGGCCCAGTGCCATACTCTCATGGCCTCCCTGCAAAGGGGGTAGAACCTGGTTCTGCCCTGCTTATTTATGTGCCAAACTACCGACATGTTGTCTGATAGAATCGCAATAGTACCCTGGGGGAGAGCATGATGAAGTGCTTGTAAAACCAGAAGCACTGCTCTGATTTCCAAGACATTGATGTGAAGGTGCGCTTCACAATCCTGCCAAGTGCCTTGGACAGTCCTGTCCAGATAATGACCCCCCCCACCCTATCTGGGAGGCGTCCGTGGTCACTGTGGCAACAGGAGGCTGAAGAGCGACAGGACGCCCCCGGTCCAGGTTGGACCGACATAGCCACCAACGGAGATCTCGACGGCAACTCTCCGTAATCAGAATTAGGTGATCCAAGGGAAGTTCTTGGTATGACCACTGAACCGATAACAGCCATTGCAGCACTCACATGTGCAGTCTGGCTAACGGTACTAGGAGGATGGTTGCAGCCATCGTACCCAATAACTGAAGAATCTGTCTGGCAGGAACTTGAGATTTGGGTAACAAATTTTGGACCTGAGATTGTAGAACCTGAATTCTCTCTGATGGTAAAAATGCCCGCATACTTTTTGTGTCTAACTCTGCGCCTATAAAGGTGATACGCTGAGATGGCCGCAGCACAGATTTTTTCCAATTGAAAGAGATTCCTAGCGAGAGACCCAAAGTTACTGTGGCCCTCAACGCTCGAATCAGTAGATGCTTGGAGGTGGCAGTGAGGAGCCAGTCGTCGAGATAAGGAAACACTTGGAATCCGAGACTTCTCAAGTGAGCTGTCACTACTGCCAGACATTTGGTAAACACCCTGGGGGCTGTGGTGAGACCAAAGGGCAGTGCAAACTGGAAATGACTGGTTCCTAGGCGGAAGCGCAAATGACTCCTGGACTCCTGACGTATCAATATGTGATAGTAAGCGTCCTTGAGGTCTATGGAGTACATCCAGACATCCTTCTCCAATAACGGGAGAATGGACTGAAGGGTGACCATCCGGAACTTGGACTTCTTCACAAAATGATTCAAAAGGCTGAGGTCCAAAATGGGCCTTACGTCCCCTGTCTTTTTTGGCACCAAAAATAACCTTGAGTAAGTTCCTGATCCGATCTGGTCGGCGGGGACGGGCTGGATGACCCCTTTTTTTAGCAGCTTTGAAACTTCTACGGCTGCCAGATCCCGTTGACTGGGTGGCACGTCCGGGATTCTCCTTGTAGGAGGAGGGGGCTTGAAAAAGGGAATGAGGTAACCTCCGGTTACAATGCGAAGCACCCACTGATCCTTGGTTATAGATTCCCAAGCCTGTGGGTGTTTCGCAAAATGACCCCCCGACTGGCTCTGGAGAAGCACAGCCGGGCCACATCCTAGGGACGTTGAGGATAGGAGGAACCACGAAAGGATTCGCGGTCTCCAGAGTTACGGGGGCCTCTACCACCTCTAGGACGGCATCTTCCTGAGTCCCCCCCCCCTGCCTCTGGAGGGGGGAATCACTCGGTGGAGTAGAAAAGAACTTTTGGGATTTTCTGAACCACATTTTCCCTCCTCTCTGAGCCTTGGGATAAGGTCTAGAGGGAGCGGAAAAACAGGCCCCAACGGCAGTCAAGGTCTTGCCCTCCTGCTCGCACTGAGTAAGAGTGTCCTTCACCTTGGGTCCAAACAAAGAAGACCCATCAAAGGGGGCGTCGGCGAAGGAAGACATAAAGGCCTCCGCGAATGTACACAAGCGTAACCAGGCCTGTCTCCTAAGAGCCACTCCTGTGCCCGCTGCTCTACTCACCCCTTCAGCTGCATAGGAGATGAGCCTCATGGACGAGTTGACAATAGAGTTCAGGGTAGTCATCTGGGCGCCTACAGTCTGAGCTAATGCCTCAGGAAGGTTACTCGCAAGGGACTCTCCTAACTCCTTGAGGAGGTCCCTTTGGAGCCTTGTAAAATGACAAAGATAGTTCAGGGACCGCATGGTAAAGGTCGCTGAAGAAAGGGTACGCTTCCCGTATCTATCCGTGCTCCTAGAATCCTTATTAGGAGGATGAATAGACGTTGAAGCCTCTGCCACATCCTGCTGAGTGGCAGACGCCACCACCATAGCATCAACTGCAACACCTTTAGAGAGGAATTCTTTCTGGGGAGGAGCTGAAAGAAACTTATTGGGCCTGGTGGGCACCGGTTCCGCTGTGTCAGGATGCTCCCACACCCTTTGAGAGATTAAGTCCAATAATTCGTCGAAGGGTGGAGACACCCAGGAGGAGGGCTGGGCCCCAAAGGCCTTGAGGAAAACTGACTCCTCAGCGGAAGGGGCTTTGGATTGCCAACCGCCTCTCTGTCTCAAGATCTCAAGGATATCCGAGAAAGAGACGTCATCCGAGGACGATTTAGGGGACCCTTCCGCATCCTCGAGTATCTGAAGTGACGGATTCATCCTGGGAATCGACATGCTTCCTCTTGCACAGTTTCTTCCTTGGGGGTTCATCCAAAGCAGATTCGGAAGGACCCCCCGGAAGAAGGGAACCCCCAAGGGGGTATCCTCAGGCCCCAGGGCCCCACTGTCGCGGGAAACAATGTCTCCAGAGGTACCAGTACCCAGAACTTGGGATGGTGGGGTAGAAACCTGCTGAACTGGCAAAGTCGTGGCCAGCGCACTCCTCATGGCCTCAAAAGCAGGATCTCCAGACTCTGCAGAGGGCACTTGCTGAGAGACCACGGAGGTACCCGGAATGCCTGTGGCAGATGCTCCGAGGGGAAGACTGGGCATCGAAGAGGCGAGCTCTACAGTGTTGCCCTCGGCCCCTGCCGAGGAAGACCCGGTACCAAACCCTGACACCGAGGACAGGGTAGGAATGAAAGTCGGAGCAGAGGAACTCCGAGGGGGTCCCAGCTCCGACTGGACGATTCCGCTCCGATCCACCTGCACCAACTCCAACGGCTCCAAGGGGGTTGGAGGAGGAATCAAATGTATGGGATGTGGAGTGGGCTCCGAAGCCACGTGGGCTGGAGCCGAGATCATTTTGGTAAAAACTGGGGACTAGAACAGCCTCTGGATAACCCTATCCAAATCCGAATCAGATAGCCTAGAGGATTTGGAGGAAACAGACTGGGGCTGAGAAGACATCTGCCTCGGCTCCGATAAGGCAGGAGATCGGCTCCGAAAGGGTTCCAACACTGTCGGAGCCGAGACTGGAACCGACTGCAGCAGTGTCGGCGCCGAAGGCAGCTTCGGAGCCGAGGGGGAAGAGTCTGAGCCGAAAACCTCCATCGGCTCCGAGATCAATGGAGCCGAGACAGGTGAATGGCCTCTCGATGCACTAACCTGCGGCTCCGAAACCAATGGAGCCGAGGAGAGAAGCACCGAGGCAGACTCTTCAGCCATCGGCTCCGAAGCCATTGGAGCCGAGGAAGAAGAAGTCGAGCCTTGTTTCTTAGTTGTCGGATCCGACGGACTGGTCGGAGCCGACAATCTATGCTTTTTAGACGTCGGGCCCGACGGACTGGTCGGAGCCGACGATCTCTTCTTTTTGGAAGCTGGAGAAGAAGCCAAAGCTTCTTCAAAAGAAGGCTTAACCAGACCCCTGAGTATCAACTTATTTTTCCTCTCCTGGAGAACCCTGGAGGAGAAAGCGTGACATACACTACAAGAATCCTGTAAATGTTTAGGGCCTAGGCAGTACACACAGATAGCATGGCTGTCTGTAATAGACATCTTATAATTACATTTTGTACATTTCTTAAAACCTGACTTTTGCTCCCTAGGCATTTTGACAAGAAAGTCACAATTAACTAGTAATAGCACAAAGGGCAGTAACTGAAGTATGGGCTAAAACCCTCTGACTTAAACAGGCTTAGCAACAGTAAAATAAACAGCAATGGACACTACATGGGCTAAAGCCCTCTAACTTAAACAGACTTAGCCCAAAACTAACTCTGTCACACCACAACAGGAATAGATGAATATCCAATAAGGGAAAAAAAAACCTTGTCTAGTCTACAAGAAGCACGAGAAACAATAAAATTAAATTTTCTCCAAACTGAACACAAACACAAAGCTGTTAAAACAGCTGTTTAATAAGATTCCTGGCAGAAACCCTATGTAAAAAAGACCAAAAGGTCAAGAAAATCACTTAGCTCCAGCCAAGTTGAGACCACATCAATCTTGAAAAGCGGCAAACGAGATCTGGGGAAGCAGGCGTGGTGCATTGTGGGATAAGGGGTAGCCCAGCCAATGAGAGACTTCGTTCTAGTATAGTGGCCGAGTCGGAGCCAACGGATCGGCTCCGAACCCATCTGTTATGAATGAGGCGAGATAGGATCCCATTACATCAGTATTTTAAAAAGAGGTGAGGCACCAACATCTTGGGAAAAAGCTGTGGTGGTTGTAATACCTAAAGACCCATCTCATCTAGCTTCATATAGGCTTAGTTAGATTTTAAACCATGGTTATGAAGTATTTATGTCAATAATACCTAAAAGTATGGCAAAGATGATGCCAAAAGTGATAGATAGGGACTATTGTGTTTTTGAGGAAGGAAGGCAAATATTTTTCAACATTAATAGAACAATGATCCAGAGGATAGCAGAATGTAAGACACTGCTGCTGTTAATGATGGGTCTTGTTGCAGAAAAAAGCATTTAACAAAGTAAGCTGGGATTTTATGAGTAGGGCAATGGAAGTATTTGCATTCCTGATACAATAAATGAGGTTATAGGTTCATAGGTAGGTACTAGGCTATCTGCCCGAAGGCATTTATAAGTCTATCCAGAATGTGTTGGCTTTCGCCACCCCCTTAGATTAATTCCCTGTGCTTCTGTCCAGCAGAGCCACTGAAGTGATCCCCAGGGTAAACTTTCTGTTTCCCATCCACTCGTCAAGGTTTCTCTTGAAGAGTGTTAGTGAGGAGCTCTGCCTAATGTAGATTGGAATCTTGTTCCAAAGCATGGGAAGTCTCTGTGACAAGAATCTATCCCTCCAGCATGTCCTATTTATTGTTGCGGTGAGGTTTAGATCCCTAGAGTGTGTGGCTCGAGGGGATAAGCTTTTCTTTAGGTGGAGCATGTCGATCAGTTCTGGGTTGGACATGGCCTTGTATGTCAGGCAGAGATCACCTCTGAGTAGGCGGTATGCAACCGAGTACAGCTGGAGTTTCTTCAGTCGAGCTGCATAGGGCATCTGTTTGAGGCCAGTGATCCTCTTGATGAGGTACCTCTGTGGTCTTTCCAGCTGTTGCAGGTGTCTTGCAGGTGTCTTACAGGACACCTGCAACATCTGTTTGAGGCCAGTGATCCTCTTGGTGAGGTAATTCTGTGGTCTTTCCAGCTGTTGCAGGTGTCTTGTAAGATACATCCCAAATGAGGCGTTGTACTCTATGATGGGTCTGATGATCGATGAGTAGAGGGGCACAATGACCTCTTTTGATCTGGATGCGAACCCTTTTGTGATAAGGTATGCCACGTAGAAGGATTTTCTAACCTCTTTGGCAATGTGATTATCAAAGGAGAGTTTACTATCTACTTGGGTCTCCAGATCCCTTATTACGTCTTCCGTATTTAGGGGACTACCACCTATGTGGTAGTTTGTGGGTACTTTGTTTTTTCCAAAGGGGATGACTATGCACTTTTTGGCATTTGGCTTGAGGCAATGACTTTGACACCAGGTGTCCGTCTCAGTGAGACCCTTTTGGAGGATGTCTGTGTCAGCCGGAGAGTCAATTATAGCCCCTAGTTTGCAGTTGTCTGTGAACTTGGTCAGCCATAGTCCTCCTGTGCTTGCCTGTACCTCTGAGAAGTATATGCCGAACAGGAGAGATCCTAGGACTGAGCCCTGGGGAACGCCACTTGTAACTGGTTTAGAGTCAGACCTAGCTCCCGCAACTCTTACCATGTGGGTTCTGTCCGTGAGCCAGTTGGTAACCCATCTTGTGATGTAGGGGTTTATGTTCAGGCTGGTAAGCTTGTCTATAATACCAGAATCGGGAATGGTGCCAAAGGCCTTTGCAAGATCTAGGTAGGCTGTGTGTACCACCTTTCCCTCGTCTATAGCCTTGGTAACTGTCTCAAAGAAGTCCACCAGGTTTAGGAGGCATGATCTGCCCTTAACAAAGCTGAACTGGGTAGAGTCCAGTGTTTGGAGGTTCCCAATGTCTCTGTTAATGAGTTCCATGATGATGTGCTCCATAGCCTTGCAGACCAAGCTAGTCAGGCTTATAAAGTGATAGTTCCCGGGGTCTGTTGTGGCTCCATCTTTGTGGAGCAGAATAACCGCTGCTGTGCGCCACTCTGTGGGTACATAACCTGTGTAGAGGCTGAGTTTTAACAGTGTGTTTAGGTGAGGGGTTAGTTCTTCTTTGAGCTCATGTAGGACGCAGCCTGGGACACCGTCGGGTCCCATTGATGCTGTGTTTTTGGCTTTGGAGAGGGCTGTTTTACCTTGAGTGTCTGTGATTTCAGGAGATCTACATTCTTCTGGTATGGTTATGGGCCCTTTTAGGGGAGAGAGGGGGGTGAAGTTTGCTCTGAACCTGTCTGCCAGGATGTTGGCAATATCGGTCGGTTCAGTGTATTTTGTACCATTCTGCACTAACTCCGAGCAGATCTGAGCATTGCCACTTTGATTCTTGACATAGCTAAAGAATGCCTAGTGGTTATCTTTGGAGTGCTTGGCAATTTTTCGTTCGAAACTCGCCTTGGATAATTTTATGAGGGATCGTAGTTTCTTGCTGACACTGATCAAGGATGTCTTCCCTTCTTGGGATTTTACTCTTTTCTGTACTAGTTTCCTCCTTCTATTGTATAGCTTGTTTATGGCAGGAGTCCACCAGACTGGTTTCTTTTTCTTGGAGGAGTGAGTCTTGGTTTTGCTTGGGATAGCACGATCCATGCATTCTTGTAGGTTCCCGTAGAGTGCATTAGTAAAGTATTTTGCAGCTTGGACAATGTTATCCTTTAGCATGGGGGCTTTGAAACTTTCCACCTCGGTCATAAGTAACGTGAAGTTTGCTTTTGAAAAGTTTTTCATGGTGGTTTCCTTGCCCGGGGGTGGAGGCGGAATGTGGATATCCAAAGTGATTTGTTTATGGTCAGATCTAACCAGTGAGGGGATGACCTCTGGTGTGGAGCACCGGTTGCCCATGTTGGTTAATTAGAAGGCTCCATGAGGGAAAAATTCAAGTGGGAGAGTTCCTCTCTGATAAGCTGTGCCCAGAGAGCGGAACCAGGCAGGGTTGTCCTCCTTCCCCTCTAATATTTGTGTTATATTTAGTACCACTGGAAAAGAAAGGACACAGAAATTCAAGGATATAATTGGTATGGTGTTCAAGAAAAGTTGGATATTTGCAGATTATATTATTTTGTACCTGAAGGAATCAGAAAAGGACATCTCAGTGTTATGGACAGTTCTTTTTTGTCTTGGAAGGGGGGCTAAAATTAATGAAGATAAAAGAAAAGCTATGGCTATAAACTGTGTATTTACACCATACATCTCAACCTCTTAGTGCAAGAAATCTGGACAAAGCCCAACAAAATGGGGAGAACAACGGTCCAAAAATGTGCACACTATTTCAAATATTGTTCTTATAAACTTAGAAAGTTGCTAGAGTAATAGGGCTTGTTTTGACATACATTTTCTGAAGGATATGAAGTCTGAAACCCAAACGTATGCCATTATTGACTTCAATCCTGAAATAATCACAGTTATTTTCCAGAAAACCACACATTGTATGAGGAACAGTCCAAAAATATGAGCCAAATATCTGGACATTCTATGAAAATCTGGACAGTCAAGAGGTATGGTCTACACATGAACTGATTCAGAAATACTCATGATAAAATGAAGTATTTAGGAATAGGGATTAAAAAGGATTCTATTATGGCAGCTATGGATATGTAGGATGACAATAAACAAAAGGTAATAAAAAAAATGAAAAACTGAAAACACTTGCCTATGGACAGACTGCAAGATACAAGCAGTAAAACTGTTTTTAGTCCTTTTAATTTTATAGACAGGTCAGACATATTTTTGTCAACCAGAGAAGAAATTGTGAATAATACTTAAGAGTGGAAGAATTTTATCTAGGACAGGAAAAGGGCAAGAGTCATGTGGGATAAGTTAATCCTCCCAACAGGACAAAGAGGTTTAGGATTATTCAATTTGAAGGGATAGTTTAGAGCTACATGAAAGAATGGGATTTTGGATGCAGATCCTTAAGGAGAATAACAACAGTTATACAATATATTATATTTGTAAAACAGCAGAAAGTATACCAAGAACTACGTCAACACAGAAATAGAGAAAGGAGATTCTGCCAATAGGGGTGACTACAATTATGGGTACAGAGAATAGGCAAAAGGGAGCTGGAATTTACTGGGGGATGCTGGGATAAGAACTGAGGCACTGGGAACAAATAATTAGAGAGGAAACAGTAATACAATGGGATAAAGCCAAGAAGAAATTTAGATTGCAGACTACTGATTGCTTTCCCTATCAGGGATTGATATCAGAGTTTAGTCAAAGAGAAAGGGATAGAAGAATCCAAGATGAAATACCTGCACTGGTTGAGTTTTTAACTGAATCTAGAAGAGAGATTGCTGTTAAAAATGGATAATTAGTAGGGCATATAAAATACTGCACAATAACTATAGGAATCAAACAGAAGAGATAAGAATAATCAGGAAGAGGATTAGAGATGCAAAGTAACTACAGGGGTACATGCGTATGACTCCAAAATATGCAACAAAATCTAAAAGATTTAGTATTTCTGCCTGGAGGTCTTTGTATAGATACTTTTATAACCCAGACAGACTCCAAAGAATTTTTCCTCAGGTGGATGGCATATGTTGGAGGTGTAATGAAGTAAGAAAGATGTACCTAACAGCATATAGTTGGCAGACTTGAAAAATTTCCTACAGAGTACTCTGCCAGGAATACTGGGCCAACAAATAAATATCACTAAGAAAATTATTTTTTTTTTTATATGGGATACAAGATCTGAATTGCCTTGACATAATAAGGCCTTGTTAAGTTTAATTCTCATGGCTGCCAAAAAAACAATTACTACAGAATGGAAATCCAAATCTGAACCAGCTCCACTTGAAGTAGAGAATATTGTAACAGAGATAAAAGAACAGGAAGTGGGTTTCTTAGAAAATGTAAGTGCAAATTATGTAGAAAAAAATGAATATTTTGGTAACAATACATGCAGAAAAATGTTTGGATGAGTAACAATGTTTAAGAGAAGCCAGGAATGAAACAATACATGTAATTTGTTTTATTTATATGACACATCATAATGTACAGTGGATATAAAAAGTGTAGACACTCCTGTTAAAATGCCAGGTTTTTGTGATATAAAAAAATGAGACCACAATAAAACATTTCAAAACTTTTCTCACCTTTAATGTGACCTATAACCTGTACAATTCAACTGAAAAACAAACAAACCTGTTAGGGGAAAAATATAAAAAATAAAAAACATACAATAAGCTGGTTGCATAAATGTGCACACCCTTAAACTAATACTTTGTTGAAGCACCTTTTGAATTAATTACAGTATTCAGTCTTCTTGGGTATACACTTGCCATCAATTAAAGAGACTCTGATTAACCCCAAATAAAGTTCAGCTGTCCTAGTAGGATTTTCCTGACTTTTACTCAGTTGCCTGCTACAGCAAAAGCCATGGTTTGCACTCAGCTTACAAAGCATCAAAGGGATCTCATTGTTGAAAGGTATCAGTCAGAATAAGGGTACAAAACAATTTCCACAGCATTGGCTATACCATGGAAAACAGTGAAGACAGTCATCGAAAAGTGGAGAAAACATGGGACAACAGTGATGTTGCTAAGAACTGGACATCCCTCCAAAATTGATGAAAACACAAGATGAAAACTGGTCAGGGAGGCTGCCAAGAGTCCTACACCAACAGTGAAGGAGCTGCAGGAATTTCTGGAAAGTATTGGTTGTGTACTACATGTGACAACAATCTCCAGTATTCTCCATATGTCTGGACTATGGGCTAGGGTTGCAAGATGAAAGCCTTTTCTTACACAGAACAAAATCCAGGCCCAGCTAAAATTTGCAAAACAATACATCAAGTCTCCCAAAAGTATGTGGGAAAATGTTTTATGGTCTGATGAGACAAAGGTTGAACTTTTTTGCCACAATTCTAAAAGGTACATTTGGCGCAAAAACAACACTTTGCGTCACCAAAAGAACACCATCCCCATAATGAAGCATGGTGGTGGCAGTATCATGCTTTGGGGTTGCTTTTCTTCAGCTGGAACTGAGGCTTTAGTCAAGGTGGAGGGAATTATAAACAGTTCCAAATACCAGTCACTTTTGGCCCAAAACCTTCATGCATCTGCTAGAAAGATGAAGATGAAGAGGAATTTCACCTTTCAACACGACAATGCCCCAAGCATACATCCAAATCAACAAAAGAACAGTTTCACCAAAAGAAAATTAAAGTTTTGAAATGGCCCAGCCAGAGCCCAGACCTAAATCCAATAGAAACTCTGTGGGGTGACCTGAAGAAGGCTGTACACAAGAGATGACCTCGCAATCTGACAGATTTGGAGCACTTTTGCAAGGAAGAGTGGGAAAATACTGTCAGGTCAAGATGTGCCATGCTGATAGACTCCTACCCAGGAAGACTGAATGCTGTAATTAAATCAAAAGGTGCTTCAACAAAGTATTAGTGTAAGGGTGTGCACACGTATACAACCAGCATATCGTATGTTTTTTTATTTTTTTTTTATATTTTTTTCCCCTAAC
The DNA here is from genome assembly GCF_019279795.1 of Protopterus annectens. Taxonomy (NCBI): domain Eukaryota; kingdom Metazoa; phylum Chordata; order Ceratodontiformes; family Protopteridae; genus Protopterus; species Protopterus annectens. The sequence continues at coordinate 695,777,906 of NC_056729.1, read as the reverse complement.
AGATTTGTTTGTTTTTCTATTGAGGTAACAATACATGTTATAGGTCACAATAAAGGTGGGAAAAGTTTTGAAATTATTTATCGTGGTCTCATTTTTTGTATCACAAAAAAATGGCATTTCAACAGGAGTGTGTACACTTTTTATATCCACTGTATGTGATTACAATATTTGTAAATGTGAATTTCTTAATAGTGTTTGATTACTTTTACATAAATGTAAGCTTGCCTATGTCAGAAATGATAATTCAAAAAAGATGTTTAAAAAAGGAGGAGGAATAACCTTTCTTGCAGGTTTAATATGAAACTTGCCTTTGAGAAATTGTTTCATCTCAAATTGGGAAGTCTGCGGAGGATCCAAAGGGAGATAAGCAGAAATGGCTTACAATTGAGCATCAAAAGAAGAATAAGCCAACACAGTATTAAGCAACTCACATAAGTAAACCAGAATTCTAGTAATAACCAATTGATAAGGGTTCTGATTATCACCAAAGAGAAAATCTCATCCAATTACATTTTCCACTATATGGTTTTCTTGCCTCCACGTCCTCAAAAAACTGGTGCTTCAAAGGAATAAAAATTGTATCATTCAAAGAGCCAGATTCAAAGTCTGTAGATTTGGATGAATCAATGAGCCTTTGTTCTGTGAGGGTAAGTCCATCCTGTGATGTAACTTATGATGATTGCCCCTGTCCAGAATGAATAGAAGGGAGAACCAATGATGTATGGTCAAAAGGAAGTCACCAACAAGATTATTTGCTCTTCTTGCTCTTCAGAAGAATCTTTGAAATGAAAGCAAATGGAGGAAAGGCATAAAGCCCCCCCCCCCTTTTTCAAGGAAAAGTAATGGTGTCTGTTCTCTATGCCTGAGAGCATGGCAGTCAAACAAAATAGTCGGAGCTCCTGTTATGTATGAAGTCAAAAATATCTATCTGACAGAGTACCACACTGTTGGGCAATATCCAGAAAAAACTCTCTGTTTAAAATCTACTCATGTGGGTCTGCTCCGGCTCTGTTACTGTTTTTTCTCCCTGAGGGTATACACTGAACTTGGAGAAACAGTTTGTGTTGGCTTACAATTTCCCAAGCTGTCAGGACTAGACTGCACAGATGGTAAGAGTTGGAGACCCCTTGCTTTTTGATATGCCTCATAGCTGTGGTTTGTCTGTGAAGACTCAAAAGAGGACCCAGAATCCAGAGGTGATATAGAGACCACAGAGTCAGAATTAGTGCCTCCATCTTTGTTAAGTTGATGTGGTCCCTTCTCTCTCTCTGTGGGACCAAACTCCCTGAACCCTGACACCCTTGGAACAAGCACTGCATGCCAGATCTGAGGCATCTCTGGAAATAACTTGGCAAGGAGGAATAGGAAAGAAAAGAGGTATCCATAGATTTAGTGAAAGCTGGCCTTTCCACAAATAAAACTCCTTATTGACATAAGGCAAAAGGGGAAGGCTGAAGGTTAGGGGATGGCAGTGCTGAGTCCAGACTTTAGATACCACTGTGTTTTCTTCAATTGGAGTTTGGCCAAAGGAACCATAAGATTCACTGAGGCCATGCAACCCCAAACTATCAGAACTTCCCTTGTAGTGATCATATCCAGAGACAGTGGGTACAGAACTGAGTCCCTTGGAAACCCAGCCTCTTCTTCTGGAAGAAAAACTGTCATGATAAATTCTGCAACCCAGGAAAATCCAGTCCTGAGATGGAATCAAGCAAGACCTCGGTTCAAAGTGAACCACAACCTAATGAGAAGATCTATCACAAACTGCAAATGAATCAGGAAAAGCTCTGGGGAAGGAGTCTGAATGAGCAAATCATCTACATAAAGAAAATCTGAATAGCTTGAAGCCTGCAGAAAGCAATAACAGATGCTGGGTACTTTGTGAATAATCTTGGGAGAGTATAACGACCAACAGATGAAACAGAAATCAGAGTAATACAAGGAAACACAAAAGCATAAATATTTTCTGTAAAATGAATGAACAGGGTTATGAAGCTAATTGTCTTTCAGATTCAAAGCCACCATTTAACCCTGAGAAGAATAAGTGGAAGCAAGGACTGAATCTTCAACAATTTGACACTTGGAACTATGAGAAAAATGTTTAGGAAGGAAATATCCAAAGTTTTCAAGTTCCCTCCATTCTGGGAACAATAAACATTCTGGAAAACCAATACAGACAACTGCAATGACGGGTACAGATAATAGGCAAGAGAGAGCTGGAAATAACTAGAGAGGGAATAAGAGAATGAGAAAAAGCCAAGAAGACATCTAGACTGCAGGCTAGAAACTGCCTTCTCTATCAGTGATTGATATCACAGGCACACAGAAAAAAAGACCTGCTCTTGAGTTTTTAGCTGAATCTAGAACAGACACCATTGTTAAAAAAGGATAATTACTATGGCATATAATAAACTGCACAATAACTATAGGAATCTATCACAGGAAGTTATAAAAGACTGAGGAGAGAGATTGGATAAGCAATTCACTAGGAAATAATGGGAGGACATATATATGCAACAAAGTCTAGAAGGTTTAGGGTTTTTTTTACCCCAAGTAGATGACAAATGATGGAGGTGTGATTGGAAAGAAAGAGGTAACTAGTAACATATGTTTTTTTTGAGTATAATGAGTTGGCAGAGTTTAAAAATTCCTTACAAACTACTCTGTCAGAAATACTGGTTGAGCAAATGGTTAACTTAGGAATTTTGAGCTGGGATACAGGATCTGAATTGCCTTGACATAGAGTAAGGCCTTAATTTTAATTCTGGTGGCTGTCAAAAAAGCAATTATTAGAAAACATAAATTAAAGTCAAAATCAACAATATTTGCAGTAGTGAATATTTTTTAACAGAGGTAAAAGAACTGGAAGTGAGATCTTTAGAAAAGGGCAAGAGCAAATTACATAAAAAATGGAAATTGTGGGAACAATACATGCAGAATAATGTTTTGGAGGAGGAATTAGGTTAAAGGGAAAGCAGGCAATGAACAATTTCTATAATGTTGGACTGATAACTGTGCAAAAGAATATATGTGATATATAATGTTTGTAACTGTGAACATGTTAATGTGGTCTCTTTTCCCTCCTCTGCCTCTTTCTCTTTCCTCCCTACTCACCTAAGCTACACTTTTCTTATAACCTCCTTCTCTCTATCCTTTTTCCTTCTATAAACGTAACATGAACACCATCTCTCATACTAAGATCCCTCATACTAAGAGATCTCTCAATTTCCTTCTCACTGTCTCTAGTCATATAATCTCTTCTATCTCTTTAAAATAGCTTATTATAATTGTCTTAGGTCTCATTTATCACATACTACTCTATGCAACAAATAAAATGACAAGCTTTTCCTCACATATTTTCTCCAACTCATGTTGTTTTTCATTGACTTTAGTATGAAACATATGTTTGAGGTTTTATTCTCATTAGATTTTTCACTCTTATGATTTGTAGTGTAACACGATACTTTGTGATTTAAAATATCTGTACTTGATGTTTTGTAGTGTAACATGATACTCTGATTTACAATGTTTGTACTTGATTTTTGAAAGACTGAGTTTGTGCAGCATTTCTCCCTGGGTCTCCACTGAAAGTGGGCACTTTCTGGTCTAGTCAGACTTTTCCGATACACAAATGTCAAATATATATATATATATATATATATATATATATATATATATATATATATATATGTGTGTGTGTGTGTGTGTGTGTTACCATATGTTTGCCAATGTCTCAAATGGTAAGTTAAAAAAGACATAGCCTGGAAAAGAAACATGTTTTTTTTTTTTTAAATGAAAAGGAACTAGTTATATTGTACAATGACAAAGAAGGTCTTGAAGAAGAGCCAGAATAAGATGAATCTGGCTTTCAGGGGGTTGAGGAATTCCTGAAACAGAAGGAACAGCTTTCTAAGACATTCTGCACTCCTCACTCCTTCTGAATGATGGACTGAATCCAATTGTCTTAGATGATCATCTGCCAAACTATTTGAGATGAAGAAACCTGAGATAGGCCGAGGTGGACAGGAACTTGAAAAGGAAGCAAAGGGTCATAAGGTCGATGACTTGTCCGAAAAAAAGGCTAAGAGCTTCTTGAACTTGGCTGAGACTTGTTCAGAAACCTCCTTTGCTGACGACTCCTGCCTTTCTGCAGCTATGGAAGAGGTATCTCTACCACCATAACTTTACTTAATGCAATGTCTAGACACCTGAGTGGCAGAATTCAATAAGCACAATGAAGAAAACTTAGCTTTTGAATTATCAAAGGCAGAGTACCTTACTCAAGTTGTTCCACGGTGGTGGTGCTGCGGTAGCGTTGTTGCCTCACAGTAAGACGCTGTCCAGTTCGTTCTCAGCTAGAGCGTCTTCTGCGTGGAGACATGACTGAATGGGCGTACCTTCGTTGAAGATTGTGCGTCAGGGCTGGTAACTCGGCACGTAAAAATCAACTACCAATCATTAGCGGACCGGAGTTCTGCTGTGGCGACCACTAGAGTCATCAGCAAAGCCGAAAGACACAACAACATGAGTACCTTACTCACGTTACCTAAAATAGACAAAAGGTAACTAATCATATGGATTTGTTAATTTACAGCTCTAAAAGCTAAAGTGGCAGAAGTATAAACCCTTTTTGCCATATCTATTAATGCCTCTACCATCTTTATCAGTAGCCAAAACATTAGAAAAAGAAGAAAGGAGCTTAAAAGGCTTTCAGTGGAAACAGTAATAGCTAACACCCATTTCCAGAGGCAGCACAAAACCTGTACTGGATATCTGACAACTGAGAAGCCTCCCACTGAGAATGTTGCATCATCTTGACAACTTTATTCCCAAAAGAACTTTTTCCAAGTCAGGAGATAAAGTATCTTCTCCATCAGAAGCATATGTAGAAGTAGAATGAATTTGGGATAAATAAGTTAAAGAATAACCCCCATCTGAATCCAAGTGCTCCTCATCCTCAGAATATTCCTTAAGCCTTTCAAAAGGAGAACGAGAAGAAAATGGAGCGATGACAGCAAAAGGAAAATAAAAAGATCCTGTGTAAAATCTTGCTACTCCTGCTGTGGATCCCTCACAGGTGATGGGGAAACCATATGCTTCATCTTTTGTTTTTCCTTAGATGCGTCTGTCTTAACTAAACACAGAGGCTCTGAACACTGATGTAATTCCATCAAAGTCACTTGGATTTCTTCCCGAAGATTTGAGGCTTGCTGTCCTGTCTCTCTAAAATAATAAACCATGGATTCTCCTTCCTCGCCAAAATGGACAACAGGTCAGGCATGACTGACATGATAGATGACTGTTCCATATCGGCCTCCAACAACGCTGTGATGGAGCATCAACAACAGAAATAGCTGGATGGTCTGAAGTCTCATCAAGAGACACAAATGAGATGTCCAAGTCTGACTGCACAGTAGAAGTCTCGTACATAAATTTCTTAAGACTTCTTTGGCACTGAAGGGACATTGGCTGTCACAGACTCTGGTGTCATCTCACCCTGGGAAGTTTCCAAGTCTGACGATAAATATTTAAGGAAGACAGTTGACTACACAAAGTCTTAGGAACAAATGCCTGAAAGATACAGCAAACTCAGCAATTGTGTTCAGCTCCCAGACAAAACAAACACTCAGTATGGTGATCTCTATGAAGAACCTACCTCCCACAATCACATTTGCCTCTCTCTGATGACACATACCAAACTTACTAGTAACAGAAAGATGAAAGAAGAGGGTCCACAAAGGAGATACTTATCCTTACAATGGCAAAGGAAGAGGCAAAGACTGTGTGGCTGACAAACCATCACTGAAGCAAGAGTTCAGGTCTTGCCTGATGACAAGAAAATTCTGTGGTATTTTACATTCATGTGTTCTTTGTGTACCACAGTGTTCTCTGGGGCTTAGGTCATATTTCACATGTACTGTACTGGGAGAGATCACTCAGGCTTTGCTATACTGTTTGTATGTACGACTATCCATGTCAGGATATCCCATAGGTTATTAATACTGCAACAGTGATCAAGGAAGGACATCATCTGCTCTGCTGTGTCCCTGGGAGCAATGAAATGAGGGGTTAGAAAAAGTTGAGTGGGCAACTGTGGGAGTAGCTGGTGCTGAATGAAGGCCCACAGAAGGTTTCAGTGGAGAAGCTATTACTGTCCCCGTGACTTTGAATGCCTATATGAAATCTGCTGCTACCTGGGAATCCAACTCCAGATCCAAGCTGATCCCTACAAAAGAAGAAATTAATGGAGTTGAAGGTGGATTCCCCAGAGCCAAAGAAGCAGATGGGTCTCAGACAGAGAACAGTTGATAGCTTAAAGGCTCTGGAATCTAACTCCAAAAACTTTCCTACATGCATTGGGGTCCAAGACAGCACCGAAGATCCAGCATTGAGGGTTTGGATCACTGACTAATCCTGAGGACCTTGGATTCGAGTGGATCAGAAGTGAAGCCGTAGACACGAAATAAACAGGCAAAGGAACCAATATTGCAAGTTGCCTTCAAACCCACCTACACACTAAAACACACGAACCTGTGAGGTAGCTAATAATTGTGGGGAAGGGGGATATAATCAGCAGTGGTTGCAGAAGGATGGAATGATGCCCAACCCTGAGTCTTAAGAAATGCCATCATGAGCTCCCAATCCACTTCTGCAGCACGATTATTAGATCCAAACCATCTCATACAGACAGCTGAAGGAGGTCTACAAGGGATGAACTTAACAGTTCCTTAGATGAGTGTCTACTCAGAAGCGGCAGTGGGAAGATATCTCGAATTAAAATGGTCTCAGGAGATAAGCTATAGTTGTCAAGTTTGAAGGTAGAAAAGACTCTATCCTGGCTACTAGGGACTTTCAGATCCACGGAGGTAGCCAGGTCCTGTCCTGTGCTTTCCTCTTCCTTAAATCCTTACCTTTATCTTTATATTTCTTTTTAACAAATATCTGAGGGTCTGGAAGAAAAAGTCCCATGATGATCAACTTATTGTGATCTACCAGAGCCCTGGATCTTACACCCTGACAAAAGTCACAGTGTGCATTAATATATATATATATATATATATATATATATATACATATAGTCAACTAACTAAAACTCTCACCGTTTTTTAGTTAAAGCTGAGAGAATGAGAATGCTAGGCAGCCACCTAAAAATCCAGAGGAGTAGAGGCTAAAAACAAGAGAAAAAATGAAAAGACAACCAACAGTAAAACCACAACTGTATCGAATATAAAAAGAAATCAGTACATATGAGCAAAAACAGCTAGCAGAATGAAAGCACTTAGCCATGCAGCTTTCCAATGGCAGTGTCGCTCATCCTTCTCTAACATAGATGACGAGCAGGCGGGGTATTTTGTTTAGATGCTTTAATACATAGAAACACATCCAGATGGATAGCAGCATCATAAAATATACAGGAACTGGTTAACAGACAGACATTACGTGCATATATGCTTACATCTCAACAGCTAGCTACAAAATGGCAGTCACGCTCACACATGCTCAGTATTTATAAACTTGTGCCAGCCCTTGGATAGCTTCTTAAAGGTACATACACACATTGACTTACAGGCAGCAAATGAGATCTGGAGGAAGGCAGCACAAATAGCATTATGGGTCAGGAAAAAGTAAGAGTTCAGAGCAGAGACCACTAGCAAAGGGCAGTTCTGGATCCAACAACTGACTGCAGTCCTACTGGTCGTGTTGGTATATTTTCCTCCTGTGCAATTTCCACTATAAGTTCAAGTACCTTTTCCCCACTCACAAATGTAAATTCAGTCAACAACAATCCCCCGGATTTACTATCATTCCGTGCACAGGATGGCAGCATATTAATGAAGGTGCACTGCCTGAGCTCCTAATCTTACACAGAGCGTATAAGAGTACAGGGGAGTTCTCAGAATATACACGCCCCTGCAATGAAGAACAGCAGACAAGTCATAAAAGAATGAGCGAGACTGCTCATAGGTGTACGAATACCCCCAGCAACATTTCCCCATGTGTACAAGAGCAATAGTTAAAACAACAAATATAAAGATTTTTTTTAATGAAACAGGTTAAATTTAACTGTAGGTGCGTGGGTTTGCTCATCACTTAGCTACGGTTAATGCAGCTTAAATGGCAGAAGAGGATAAAAATCAAGATATATGCAAATGAAGCAGTACAGCAATAGTGTAGTGGGCAGCGCATTCGCCTTACGAGCAGTCATTCCCAGTTCGAGTCCCACTGCAGTACATTCCATTTTCCATATCAAATCACTTAATGACCAATATTTTTAGTTGCATAACCTTCTAAATAATATATATTTGTGAACTGGAGTACTGCATTAAATGCAGATGTCAGGTGTCAGTGTTATAATGTTGCAAAGTCCACAGATAATCACACATGACCCATACAGTATATGTACACAGGACTCAAGGATACAAATGGAAGGTAAAATGTGTAATGAATGATAACCCCATAAAGCGTCCAAATCCCCCACCTTCCCAAGAAACATTAGACATTACTGTCTAAATTAGTGCAGTGGTAAGCGGGAGTAAGCACTAGTAAGCTAGTGTAAGCACTATTAAGCAGTACACATATTTAAGCACTAGTAAGCGGGTTTAAGCCTGTTTGTGCGGGGGTAAGCAATGCGTACACAGGTTAAGCAATATTGAAATGAACACTTTGCAAGCATATTTAACTGGAGGTTAGCATTGCTTACCTTCGCGCAAACCCGCTTACAATTGCTTAAAAGTGCCTTAATCACTTTACACAACAGCCACTGTTCTGGCCAGAAACAAAATAAACAGCCTTTGGAGGTCTTGAACCCAGGACCCTGTACACTATAGTCACAGTAGTTAACCATTAAGCCATCACAGCAGTACATATGATTGAGATATCACCAAACAAATCCTCACTACAGGAAAATCAAATTGAACATGTGAAAGGAATCTATACATAGTCAAAGTAGTTAACCACTAAACCATCACAGCAGTACAAAAGACTGAGGTATCACCAAACAAATTCTCACTATAGGAAAATCAAACTGAACATGTGAAAGGAATCTATATACAGTCTTATGTTATATAACCTACTACATAACATAAATATGTGAACTGGAGTACTGCAGTAAGCCCGGATATGAGGTGTAATTGTAATAAAGTGTTGAAGTCCCCTATTAAACACAAGGACCCCATACAGTGTACATACACATGAATCATGGATACACATATATAACATGTAATGAATAATAAATCAATGCCAAAAAGCAAATATACTGCAAATTAAATACTAAGCAATGCTAAGCATTCCACAGCCCAGCTTAGTAGGTGTAAGCAATATGTAGGCCAGCTAACTCAATTTGCCCATTGGTATACCCCTTTAAACAATGAAAACCTTAGGTAAGTAAGTTTTCTCACAGCTTAGCCTTTTCAAAATCATCCAATCATGGCAAAATGTGGGAAATCGGCTCTATTTAAACCCAACAGGCGAGAATACATCTCATAACTGGTTGTAGCTTCCCTTAGCAGGCACTATGTCTGGAATGGGAGAGGGTGTGCGCTTGGGAGAGGGTGTGCGCTTTTGGGTGCAACGCTGGGGCATCCAGGAGTCCAGAGTCATGGCAGGACTCCTTGTGAAAGACCATAAGCAGAGATTGCTGCAGGGCCAGTACCAGGGTTCCCAATATAAAGCGGAAGCCTGGGACCGTCTCGCCCATGACCTCAACAGTGCCACTGGTATATCCTGAACTGGTGAGCAGGTCAGGCATCACTATGCTGACCTGAAGCGGCGAAAGGGGGATCTCTTGGATCAGTGGATCCAAGAGGCTAAAAGGGCAGGGGAGGTCCCAGCTGTGTGTAAGTAACACTCCACTACCTGTTTAATAATTGCCATCTCATGTACATTATGGATAGGTATGGCTAAATATTCCTCTTATGTCCTTCACAGTGGCAAGTGAGCGGGCTGCGAACCAGGAGGCCCATGGATTTCGCTTGGAGCAGTTGCGACGCAAGGCAGGTTAGTAATACTCTTGCACGTACTGTCATAGGAAATAAATCTAAAAGTATTAGTAAGTTAACTTGCTGTATAAAACCTGTATTGTTTAAGGCAATTACTGCATACACCAGAGAATATGGCAGGAAGAGTCTCATATAGGTTGTATGTAAATAAAAGCTTAACAGCCTGACAATAAAGGTCTAACTGCTGGACTGCATGTGTTTACTCTGGTATCGTATGGTAATGTAGATTTGCAATCACGTAATAGTATTGTTGCATTAACCACTGTTACCTACACTGTGCAACATAAACAAAATGTGTAGGAATGTCTGTATATGACTGGTACAATCCCAAGAGGTCATTTAGTACAACTGAGAGAGACATAGAAAACAGTGAAAAGACAGACAACAAAATCCAAATAGCACAAGCAACTGAGATGTGAACTGTTGTATATTTAGCACGCACAGCCATGGTTCGAATCCTGGGAGTGGTAGTAGGCTGCGCTGCATACAGAATCATACCCCACAACTATATAGGTATGTCCAGAATGTCTAGTATATCGGCCCATATTTGCTGCCTTTCCCCCTGGGAAATCAGTGAGATGATCCCTGATGTTTAGGCAGCAAACAAGAAATACAATTGATTGTCACACATCTATAAGAACAAACCTGTCACTCTTATGAGAGTAATAAGCCAAGTATGTCCCATCTACACCCCCATGTTGTCAAGCTGTGATCACAGTGTGTACAGTAAAAGAGTGAGATGTATGTGCATAATACTAATGTGGAATCTGGTAATCTGTATGGCAACATTCAGGTAGTGCTAAAAAACATTGCTCTCACAGGTCCATCAGATACGAACACTGTGCCCAGAAATAAAAGATTGATACCCTGTATTGGTACTGTTTACTCTGGTATTGTATGGCATTGTAAGTGTTGCAGTTGCTCTGAATAATAAGGTATCACTTATCACTGTCACCCACACTGTGCTACATCATATAGCTGTCTAGGAAATCCTGTATAAGAGTGTTGTAAGTCACTAAAGGTTTAAGAGGGCAATAGTCTAAATATGTCCCAGTTCACCTGCATGTGGTCAAGACATGCCCAGAGTCTGTACAAAAACAGATGGACAGGTATGTGCATACCATCAATCTGGAATCTGGGAGTATGTGTAGAAACAGCTACTTAGTGTTAACAAACAATTCCTCCACAGGTATACCAGGTAAGAGTGTATACTGCAGGTAAAACCAGTTCATGTATATAGTTATAGACAGTCACACCACTGTCCAAAGTAAGGCAATAGGGTAGTGTACTAATATTTGTAAGATACAGATAGCATTGACTAGGAAAGTAATGCTAACTACAGGAATATACTAGTTGTTAACTGACATCTTTCCCTCCCTCCCACCATATCTGCAACAATTAACTAAATAACAAACTCAACTGGTATGTGCTGACTTAAGGGACATATGTCCTATTGTTTGATAATTATTTAAATCTGTTTCTGTGCATGTGCTATGTTGAAATACTCCAACATTGGTGGCATGGTGCCATCAATGTACCTGAATGCTGTTGTAATTACCACTGTGGTCCCATATATGCATGTGTTCTGTTTGCTATGCCACTGTTCCATATCTGGTGCCTCGGTTAATGGGAATATCTATGCATGCTGTTATACCTAATCTTGGAATGTGTTGAGTATTATTAACCCACATATGCTGATAAAACATAAACACCATAGCACATATGGGAATACGGGTCCCAGCGGACCCACCTGTCCCACCTCAGCTGGCCTTGGCACCGGGCACCAGCACGTCGGGGCCCAACCTGGGTCCTCCTCATCCACTGGTCCTGCGCCACCTTTGGGTGGAACCGTCTTGGCAGATGGGGCTCACCACCCCCCCTCGGGTGCAGGCACGGTCAGGAACTTGTCACCCGTCACCAGGTCCAGGACGTGGTGTGTTGCAAACTCAACCGGAAGTTTGGAGATTTTCTATGCCAGCTCAAGAGCTGCGTGTTCTGACTAGAGGGTCGACCTGGCTCTCCGACTCAACCCCCAGCACAGCCACCTTTGGGGCTGTGAAGGGGCAGTGGTGACTACCCATGGGTGGGGACCTCAGTCCCACTGTTTCCAATAGGGGACTCATGGCCTTCTGATTTTCCAACACCCCTCTTCATCAAGGTGTTTACCCCCACACGTGTGATATACCTCCCCCATGTGCGTCTTGTTTGTACTGTCTGTTAACCCTCCCAATCTACTTCCCCAAATATACCTACCATCTCTCCCCGACATCCCACTCTCACCTGAAAAAAAGGGCAATATGTTTCCCAAAAAAATCCCATACATAGCTGTCCATTTCGCACACGTGTCCATTGGACACATGTAATCTGGTCTAACTGGTTTCACAACATATTATTGTTGTCCTCACCCCTCTCTCAGAGTATGAGTGTCCAAATCTACCTCCAAATTCAGTGTACATGCACAGCTGTTGCTGTAGAAGAAATGGGCAGCTATGGACCTTCCCTACACCCTTCCTGCACATTCCTATTTTCCCTACTGTCTTTCCCTCTTTGTGCCCCTTTTTCATCACTTTCCTATCAACCTTTTTTTCTTTTCTTTTAAATATATTACTTAAAAAAGGGTGATTGTGAGGTGGAGTTCAGGGAAGAGTTAAGACAGGCACTGGGAGGCAGTGAGAGTTACCGAATAGCTGGGAAACTACAACAGAGCTAGTAAGGGAGATTGCTAGAAAGGTGCTTGGTGTGACATCTGGACAGAGGAAGGAGGACAAGGAGACATGGTGGTGGAATGAGGAAGTACAAGAGAGTATACAGAGGAAGAGGCTGGCAAAGAAGAAGTGGGATTGCCAAAAAGATGAAGAAAGTAGACATGAGTATAAGGAGATGAGACACATGGCAAAGAGAGAGGTGGCTAAGGATAAGGCATATGGAGAGTTGTATGAGAGATTGGCACTAAAGCAGAAGAAAATGACCTGTACTGATTGGCTAGACAGAGAGACAGAGTTGGGAAAGATGTGCAGCAGGTAAGGGTGATAAAGGATAGTGAGGGGGAAATGTACTCACAAGTGAGGAGAGTGTGTTGAGTAGATGAAAAGAGTACTTTGAAGGGCTGATGAATGAAGAGAATGAGAGAGAAAGAAGGTTGGATGATGTGGGAATAGTGAATCAGAAAGTGAAACAGATTAGCAAGGAGGAAGCAAGGTCAGCTATGAAGAGGATGAAGAATGGAAAGGCTGTTGGCCCAGATGACATACCAGTGGAAGCATGGAGGTGCTTAGATGAAATGACAGTGGAATTTTTAACCAGATTGTTTAATGAAATTTTGGAAAGTCAGAGGATGCCTGAGGAGTGGAGAAAAAGTGTTTTGGTACCTGTCTTTAAAAATAAAGGTGATGTGCAGAGCTGCAGTAACTACAGAGGGATAAAACTGATCAGTCACAGCTTGAAGTTATGGGAAAGAGTAGTGGAAGCTAGGTTAAGAAGGGAGGTGATGATTAGTGATCAGCAGTATGGTTTCATGACAGGAAGGAGCACTACAGATGCAATATTTGCTCTGAGAGTGTTGCTGGAGAAATACAGAGAAGGTCAGAAGGAGTTGCATTGTGTCTTTGTGGACTTAGAGAAAGCATATGACAGGGTGTCTAGAGAGGAGTTGGTATTGTATGAGGAAATCGGGAGTGACAGAGAAGTATGTAAGAGTGGTACAGGATATGTATGAGGGTAGTGTGACATTGGTGAGGACTGCGGTGGGAGTGACAGATACGTTTAAGGTGGAGGTGGGATTACATCAAGGATCAGCTCTTTTTAGCCCTTTCTTATTTGCAGTAGTGACGGACAGGTTGACAGATGAGATCAGGCATGAGGCCCTGTGGACTATGATGTTTTCAGATGACATTGTGATATGTAGTGAGAGTAGGGACCAGGTTGAGGAGACCCTGGAGAGGTGTAGATATGCTTTAGAGAGGAGAGGAGAGGAATGAAGGTCAGCAGGGCTAAAACAGAATATATGTGTGCAAAGTTGAGGGAGGGTAGATGAATGGTGAGGATGCAGGGAGTCGAGTTCGTAAAGGTGGATGAGTTTAAGTACTTGGGATCAACAGTTCAGAGTAATGGTGAGTGTGGAAGACAGATGAAGAAGAGAGTACAGGCAGGGTGGAATGGGTGGAGAAGAGTGTCAGGAGTGATTTGTGACAGACGGGTACCAGTAAGAGTGAAAGGGAACGTCTACAAGAGGGTAGTGAGACCAGCTATGTTATATGGGTTGGAGACGGTGGCATTGACGAGAAGGCAGAAGTCACAGCTGGATGTGGCAGAGTTAAAGATGTTAAGATTTGCACTGGGTGTGACTAGAATGGACAGGATTAGGAATCAGTATATTAGAGGGTCAGCTCAGGTTGGACAGTTTGGAGACAAAACAAGAGAGGCGAGACTGCATTGGTTTGGACATGTGCTGAAGAGGGATGCTGGGTATATTGGGAAAAGGATGCTAAAGATGGAGCTGCCAGGTAAGAGGAAAAGAGGAAGGCCTAAGATAAGGTTCATGGATGTGGTGAGAGAGGACATGCAGGCGGTTGGTGTGAAAGAGCATGATGCAGAGGACAGGAAGAAATGGAAACAGAAGATCCGCTGTGGCGACCCCTAACGGGAACAGCTGAAAGAAGATGATGATGATGATAGTGCGGGTGTAAGCGGGAGTAAGCACTTTTAAGCAGCAGTAAGCAGTTTTAAGCCTGTCTGTGCGGGGGTAAGCAATGCATACACAGGTTAAGCATTGAGAAGCTAAATCAGTATAAGAAATTGTAACCGGAAGTTAGCAGTGCTTACCTCCATGCAAACCCGCTTACAACTGCTTAAAAATGCCCTAATCACTCTGTATCCAACAGCCCTTGTTCTGCCCAGCAACAAAATAAACAGCCTCTGCAAGGCTCGAACCCAGGACCCTTTACACCACAGCCAAAGTGATTTACCACTAAGGTATGTCAGATATACATAACTGGAAAGGCCACAGAAATACCTCACAAAGAGGATTACCGGCCTCAAACAGATGCCCCATGCAGACCATCTCAAAAAACTGCAGCTTTACTCCGTATCACCTACAAAGAGGCGATCTCTGCCTAACACACAAAGCTATATCAAACCCAGAGCTTTTAGTCATGCTCCACTTAAAGAAATCCCAATCCCTACGAGCTATACGGTCTAGGGACCTAAACCTTGTCACCACAATAAACAGAACATGCTGGAGGAATAAATTCCTGTCCCAGAGACTTCCCATACTCTGGAACAAACTACCTATCTATATCAAACAAAGCTCTTCATTAGCACTCTTCAAGAAAAATCTTGATGATTGGATGGGAGATAGGAAATTCATCCCGGGGATCACTTCTGTGGCTCTGCTCGATAGTGGCACAGGAAAATAATTTTCTTGGGTGGCGAAAGTCAGGGTACCTTTGGCTAGGCTTATATAGGCCCTAGGGCCAATAGCCTAGTACCTACCTATGAACCTATAACCCTGATGTTTTCACAAACATATCATCCAGCACAGTCATTCAACAGTACAGGAACTGTGTGTGTGTGTGTGTGTGTGTGTGTGTGTGTGTGTGTGTGTGTGTGTGTGTGTGTGTGTGTGTGTGTGTGTGTGTATATATATTTATATCTAAATAGATATGAAAATATCTATCTATATATCTATATCTATCTATCTATATATATATATATATATATACACATATAGAGATATATACATATAAATATATATATATATATATACACACACACACACACACACACACATCCATACATAGGCGGCCACAGTGGTGCAGCAGTTAGTGTTGCCACCTCACAGCATGAGGTTCTCAGGTTCGATCCTCGGCTGGGGTTCCTTCTGTGTGGAGTCTGCATGTCCTCCCTGTGGCTGCCTGGGTTTCCTCAGGGTGCTCCAGTTTCCTCCCACATCCCAAAGACATGCTGTAGGTGGACTGGACACTCCAAATTGGCCCTATGTGTGAGTATGTGCATGTGTGTGCTTTCTGTGGAAGGTTGGGTGCTGGGCTAGCAACTCAACACCGTAAAACTCCACTGCCAATCATGATCGGACAGGTGTTCCACTGTGGCGACCTCTAACCGGGAAAAGCTGAAAGAAGAAGAAGAAACACATATCCATACATCTAC
This sequence comes from Protopterus annectens, assembly GCF_019279795.1. NCBI lineage: Eukaryota > Metazoa > Chordata > Ceratodontiformes > Protopteridae > Protopterus > Protopterus annectens. The sequence continues at coordinate 695,761,743 of NC_056729.1, read as the reverse complement.
AGATATACATCTACACACATATGTATATATATATATATATATATATATATATATATATATATATATATATATATATGTCTATATATACACACACACACATATACATACGTATACACACACATATATATATATATATATATATATATATATATATATATATATATATATACAGCAATATATATATATATATATATATATATATATATATATATATATATATATCTATATATGTATACATAGACATATACCTATAGATATAAAAGAGAACATAAAAACATATATGACTACATGCACCGTTAATGGGGGTGTGGGTGCCCAAGCAACATGCATCTCGTACGTAAAACAGGTCTGACCTGCAATACAATACCAACTGTTGCAAATCCCATAACCAGGACCTGACACAACATGGGCACAACATGTTAACAGTACTCCATCCCACCTGTACCACCTGTATGATGTCAGGCTGGTATCAGTAACATATCATGCAGTACAGTCTGGCTATCATAGGGAATGTACAATGTGGAAGTAAACAACATTCCTAATATACATATACAAAGACACATATATGCAGATACACACACACAAACATATATATATATATATATATATATATATATATATATATATATATACATATACACACATATATTTTGATATATATGTAACTACACATACACACATAGATATGTATAGGAAGATACATATGTAGAGGGTGCACACCATATGGAACAGCCAGTATGCATATAGCTGCCACCTTACCAACTGGACACTGTATGAGTCACCCATACAAATGACAACTGCTGCCTGCAACATATACCCACAGAGAGGTCAAAGGATATAACACCACACACAGGTTTGCATACATGGGAAAGCTTTATTTGTGTACTATTACAGTTGTATATGCCATGTCATATAGCTGTTTAGACTCCAAAATACATATAAACAGAATAATGCAACTGTCAAAGAGATAAATTAATACAGTATTCTGGAAAGGATTCCATATGTTGCTGTCCAGGCCAAGGCCTTCAAGTAGTACAACAGTAAGGACAGAATGGGCCACAGGATAACAATCAATCAACAGTAAGTAATGCAGATGTATAGTCCAACAGCCTCTATCTACACTCTGTACACAATCCCTAGGGGGTAAAGACCTCAGTTTACACAATGGGATGTATCTGTTACATAATAAGGCATAACCAAAACCATCACAATCACAGTGACAAACAGAACAGTCTGTATGGGAAGAAGCAGTAGGTCTGCATTTACCCAAGGTGAATTGTATGGTAATGTACATCCAGATACCTTAAGGCAGCTTACCCCTGATACCCCCACATGTTGTAACAGCCTAAGTTAGTTATGGTGCATCCCCCCCCATAGACTGGGATACGGGGCCATATACCACTGTTACATACACTGGCCTCTGGACTGCATAAGGGGATACATGTATTGTGCAGATGAAGCCCACACATATATGGACCCAACCCCACAATATGTGTGGGGGCCACAACAGCAGTGGAATGATGGCAGGAATGGCAGCATGACATACTTGCAGGCCACTACATAACAACCCCTGACAGCATGTCATATGGACAATGCCTGGTATGTAGGTGGAGGACAGAGGCTGGAACACAGGCCCATATGTGAAATACACACTAAGCAAGTCACTGGTATTACAGGATAGTATGCAACATACCCTTAGTCAGGAATATGAAGTCAGAAACACAAATGGATG